>NW_010413030.1:452-700 GCF_000710305.1 Buceros rhinoceros silvestris | reverse complement strand
GCACAGGGATCATCCCGTAGCCCCAAACGCCGCCTCGACTGGCGCCCGTCTGCGCTGATATTAAAGTGTTTGCCAGCAGCTGCTGGCGTTTAACAAATCCTCCTGTCTGCTTTGTTTATGCCATTTTCTTCCCTCCCACCTGGCCCTGTTTGATGCTTTGGGCATTTTGCAAACATTTTAAAGGCAGCGTTTAAAAAACATGTAAAACTCCAGCAGGCAGCTACTGAAGAGCAGGTCACTGGAGACAA
>NW_010413030.1:0-265 GCF_000710305.1 Buceros rhinoceros silvestris | reverse complement strand
CACGCCACAGAGCAGCCTCTGCGCTTGCCCTCATCCATCCTCAGAGCCTCACGCTCCCCTGGCACAGCTCCCGCTGCTCCCTATGCCCGCTCTGGCCCCAGGCTGGCTCCAGGGGCTTGCATTGAACTCCCCCCTGGAGGCAGCACTTCCCGCCTGCTCGCTGCCTTTCCCTGGCTGCGGAGGCAGGATCTGGCCCCGGGTCCCTGTGGGATTTCCAGCCTCAGAGCAGGAAAGCGATGCTCTAACAGAAAAGTGAAATCCAGGG
>NW_010413029.1:542-781 GCF_000710305.1 Buceros rhinoceros silvestris | reverse complement strand
CCCAGCTCTTCTCCTCCAGCCTCCACGACTGCAACACTGACATCAGGGCTGGACACTGAGCTCCAAAGGCAACACAACTCCAGGAGCTCGTTCACCCTCCAGAACGAGGGCGAAGGGGTTTCCCAGCCCCACCAGGTAGATCTGGAGCTGATCCCTTCTCTCTCCCACCTCCAGTTCTTCATGTTGCTTGTAAACACCCCCAGGATGGAAAATCCTCCTTGTGCCCTCTCACGCTCTTC
>NW_010413029.1:0-356 GCF_000710305.1 Buceros rhinoceros silvestris | reverse complement strand
CCATGGACTGGGTGATGGTTCAGGTACACGAGTGACCAAGCGGGATTGAACTGACCAGATTTGAAGCTGCTTATCGGCAGTAACAGGGTTCCCTGTCCCCTTTGGCGGGGGGACACTGGGCAGCACTGGTCTCCTGGAGATCAGCTGGGAACAAACACAACTACCCCAAACCCCAGAGAGCTGAAGACGACACTGAGGAATGAGCCTGGTCTGAACTGCTGGGCCAGGGGAGGGCGTTTTTCTGCTGCTGGATGTGAACCAGGTGGATGGACACGCTGCAGCCACGAGTGTGTCCTTGGGGTCACAGGCACCCCGTGCACATCTCTGTATCCTGGGGAAAGGAAAATGGAATGTCT
>NW_010413028.1:8545-9601 GCF_000710305.1 Buceros rhinoceros silvestris | reverse complement strand
GCCGCCGGGCGCTGTCCGCGGTGCTGCAGCACCCGGGGAGCGCCACCGGCACCGCCGCGCGTCCCCGCAGGCACCGCAGCGTAAGGGAAACGGGTTCGGCCTGGCAAAAGCTGCATATTGTATCAACCCCGGGAATGCGGACAGATTGAACTAACGCAAGGCAGCCTTACCTGCGTTGATCGGAAAAACAATCCCAACTAATTACTCTGGGAGAATATTAATTCTTATGCAAACATCTTTATATGACATCATCTCCCATGGCAAGGGGGGTGGACTAGATGATCTTTCAAGGTCCTTTCCTAAACAATACATTGTATGATTCTATGAATATTTAAGCAGATTAAAACAGTGCTAATCCCTTTCCAAAACAGACACATTTTAATATCAACGTCACTAGAGTAAAACAGCTTTCTCCAACAGGAGGGAGTCACTCTTCTGCCATGATTTTTCACAGCGGTTGTTTCAGAATCAGATGTAGGTTTAAAATAAATAAACATATTTAATTTATGGCTTGGTTCTTACGACCAAATATTAGCTAACAGTTAGCCGGTTTTAACAACGCACTTTAAAGAGATTCCGTGTTCTTTCTTGAGAACAGAACACCTAGGCTGAACTTAAGAAGAAACCTGGATCTTGGGTGATATTTTCTTTCCTCTTGAATTAATAAAGTAGTTCAAAGAGATCAGAGAATGACAAGATAACACATCTGAGTCAAGCAGGCACAACAACAGCTACTTCCACAGGGAGATCGTGAGTCCTTCATAGAGACAGCCTACGAGTTTTGAGAAGTAGGCTTATTAGGAAGATAAATGGGACATAGGAAGATGTTCTCTGGTTGGCAAGTGGCCAGAGGAGAAGGACATGAATGAGAAACACATAAACAAAAGCAATAAAGCAGTCACACTCATAAGCAGTGCAGAAAAGCACTCTTGAGACAAACAGCACGGAAATCCCAAAAACAGATACCAAAGAAGGGCTACCTAGCTTGTAGGCCTGGGAAATCCCAGGGGGTCACTTAGCAGTGCCTAATAAACTCCATTGCTATCCCACACTTTG
>NW_010413028.1:0-8368 GCF_000710305.1 Buceros rhinoceros silvestris | reverse complement strand
ACTCGTAGTTTGCGAATATTTACTAAAGAGTGAAGAAAAGGTCTTAATTCAAGGGTTGAATGTCCAGGTAGCCAAATTTCTTTCAATTTACAGTACAGAAAGCATGTAAGTAGCTTTATTAAAAAGATGGATTTTTTCACAGTCCCAGCTGTGACACTTGCCATGAGACAGATGGCATTGTCCAAAACAGATTCCACTGATTTATGCCACATAGAATTAAATTACACAAATCTTATCATGGACTTTGTGGAAAGAAAGTGTTTTTAATTTTACACTATATTTTCCTTGGCTTCAGTTCATCTCCTTATTCCTGTTTATACATTTTTTTCATTTTAAACAATATACATCCTTCAAAGAAGGTGTATAGTCCTCTGGAACAGTACTGAAATGTTCAATTCAGGCTGTCTTTGAGACAGGCTTGCTGTAACTGATACGAGCATGTTAAAAAAGGGGTAGAATTACTCAATATCCAAATTTTATTTTCATTGCTAGAATATGATTTGTAGGAGAATTTCTCGGGAGGGCCAGAAACAGTACCATGGCCAAGGCTTTTATATCCTTCAGCTTCATTTATTCATGCCCTTCACTGTTGCTGGATTTTTGTCCGCACTTCTGAAAGGGTGCAGCACAGCAGGTCTTATTTCATTAACAGGATATTTTGCTAGAAGCCTTTTGTCAGGTCAAATCATTGTTCAGCAAAGTAACAGGAGCAGTGTGAAGTAGCAGGTTTTTCCATTAGCGTTCTGCCTAGGACAATGGTGTAGTTCTGCAACTAAGGTCTGAGCACATCTCTGTTTTCTATTTCGGAAGGGGCACAACAACCACAAGCTAAGTAGATTTTAGCAGCTTCATTTTCTTGATCCAGGTCAAGAAGGAAGATATCTTTTACCAGAGTGCCCAAGACAGGATTCTCTAAGGAGAACACAGTTGTTCCTGTGTTATCTCATCTCTTCTCCTCAAAAGGCAAGTCTTTTCTTGTTTAAGATGTGAAGGAGGTTTATTATTCTGATTATACTGACATTGCTGGCCCAAGCTCTGCTTGCTTTCCTGGATAAAATCAACAGGATTTGTTACAGTATTCAATACTAACTAGATTAAGAAAATAATGTTTGTGGAAGGAAATAATTTTGGAAATCCTTCATGTTCATATCTTCAAAATAATAGAGCAATCAAGAAATCAGTGTGTTTCATCCCGGACAGTAACACAGAAATCTTAATCCTTGACTTTACAATAATCCTTAAAATACTATTTTGGATACTTCTTGGCCTTTTAGAGAGCATTTAATACTAACTGATTGTCTTTAACAGTTTTTATTAGTGTAGGCAACATTTCAATGTGTGTGAAGAACAGCCCAGGTTCGCTGTACAATCCAGCATAACTAGACACTGTCTGTCAGACAAACAGTGGTTATTAATCTGATTGCAGCTCCCTTATATATTTTTTAAGGATTATTACTTAGCCTTATATTATTTAGCCTTTTAATTTTGCAGGAAGTTATATTTTTATTGCAAAGGTCTGACATAAAAATTATCTCTTTAAACATCATTGAGTTTTGAAGTGTATAAAGGAAACATTCCTTTACCAAGAGGGTGATCAAAACACTAGAGAGGTAGTCAAGCCTGACAATGTTCAGGAGGCATTTGGACAACACCTTTAATAACAGGCTTTGACTTTCGGTAGGGTGATCAAAACACTAGAGAGGTAGTCAAGCCTGACAATGTTCAGGAGGCATTTGGACAACACCTTTAATAACAGGCTTTGACTTTCGGTCAGCTCTGAAGTGGTCAAGCAGTTGGACTAGATGATCATTGTAGGCTCCTTCCAACTAATCTAGTCTAGTCTAGTCTAGTCTAGATAATCATTCAATTTGATGTAAAATAGTTTTATGTTTTGCTTTTATAAGATGTCAATATTTAACACAAAAGAGCTGAAGTCAGAGTACCTTAAGAGGTCAAAATGTGTAAATGGGTACATTAAGTGTGCTTAACTCGTGACACTGCCTAACTGGCAGGGCAGTGTGCTCTTCTTTGGAGATGTGGGCTCACAATTAGTGGCAAATAATTTTTCTTTGGATTCTGAGGTCTTCACAGTCCTTAGTGTGTAGTTTATAAGAGCAGCGTGTGGTATATGCAGTTCTTTCTGACTTGATCAGTTGTGGGTATATATCGAAGTTCATTGCTGTTACTTTCTTCCCTGATGTTAAGCAGTAAATACACTATAGGGAGGAAAGGAAGAGCAGTGAATTTTTATGGAAGAGCCTGATTTTGAATAAAGCGTAGGCAACGCCACTCTAGACAGGTGCCCTAGTTTTTGCTGTCATAAGTTTTTGCACTCAGAAATAGCTGGGTTTCCTTTTCAATGGTATCGTATTAGGAAAATGAAAGCTGAAATTCTCATTTACATTTTAAGTCCCCCCATGCCTAGGATGCCTACAGCCACGTGCTTCACTGAGCATCACTCAAATTTTGGTTTACTCCACCGTTAGCCCTGCTGAAGTCAGAATACATAAAGGAAGTACATGACCTTGAATGTCAGCTTTTACTTTTACATAGATATGCACAGTCTCGTTTGATGTTTTCTGGAATTATCTGGCTCATATAAAGAGTTCATATGGAGTTTCTGTACAAACAGGGTTGGTTCTGTATACTATCTATAATGGATACCTTAACGTATCTAGCACCTTTGCAATCTATGTCTCAAATATTCTCGCAATTCTTTATTGTTACCAGTTTTGTTGCAAAACCAATATAGTATCTGTGCTGTTCAAAAGACATAAGAAAAAGCTCTCCATAGATTATCTTATCGACATGGAGAATATGAGAAATGAGTTAATGGCATCATTATTTGATGAAACTTGAGATTTTCTGTTTAAAAAATCCTTTTATCAATAGCTGGGAATTAAGAAGGAAAAGGTGCTCTATCTGATGTGCTATGCTTATGTGCTTTAAGTTCCCCCAGTTATTTACAGCAGTATCCTCTTTCCCAGGCAGTCCTCCTCAGGGAAGGAGGATGGTGATACTGCTCTGCTCTTCCATCACTTTCACACTTGGAGCTTTACTGCACATACTGTAATAATATGGTAACCACTGTTAGAAACTACAACAATTACTATTCATGGAGACCCCAAAAGTACAGTGTATGACATCAAAAGTGTTACGGAGAAACCAGTCAGTTTAATTTCTGCTGATGAGTCCTTAAGCTTTAAAATATCAAATATAACCCTGACAAGGTAATTTTGCTCTTTTTAAAAGGACTTGCAATAAAGAATTTCATCTCTCAATAAGTGCACTCAAATAAGTTACCAAATATAATTTTTTCCACAGTAATTGTCCATGTGCCCTCCTATCTCCTTAAAAGTGTGAAGTAATTTAAGATAGCTTACCCTTTACAGATTGAAAGGCAATTCCCCATTTGAGTGAAGCAAACAATTCCAAAGCCAGTTGCTGCGAAGCTGCTGATGTTCAGTAACTCGCTGATCTGTTGTTTCACCTTAAACCATGTTCTGAGGGGGAAGATTTAAGATCAGCTGTCTGATCTCGGATACACTGAAGCACCGGTCATGTTTTAGCAAATTTTATAAAGCTCAGAATTTTGTACTATTTTTGTACTCTCCAGATCATGATTATATTTTAAACCTCTATAGACATTATGTAAATAAAGTATCTGTGTATAAGCATAAATGATCTTCACTCTTCAGAAAGAAAAGGTCAAATTTAATAGAGTTTCTGAAGTATCCTAATTTATTCAAGGAAAATATGAAAAAAAATGCTCCATACAAAAGGCAACTGCCATCTGTGAACTGAAAAAAGTGATCAAGTTTATCAGCTGTGTTAGAGGCTGAACATTCTAGTCTGGCGCGAAGGTGATGGAATTCAAGTCATTTTAGCCTGCATTGGAAAATGGCTTAATTAACTCAAGTGACTTTGCATCTATCATAAAAATAAGCACAGAGTTCAGCACTATAGCTCAATTAATGCAACATAACTGGAAACCTTGTTCCTTAGTTCTTTCTTTTATTAAGGACCAATTTTAGTGTATGGATAATTTGCTTCATCAGCTGTGAAGAAGAAGGAAGCACATTGACAGTAATCTTGTACAGCTATCAGCTGTGCACACAGTTTTGACAGTAAGAATATATTCCCTGTTGTTTATTAGCCTATGCTGACTTTGGGAAAGAACGTCAGACTGTGAAATTACAGCTTTCCATTGCACCTGATGCAGCCTTAGAAAATGTGAACCATGGTGACTTCATTGGAGTCAGTCTTTTGTACTTTTTCAAGTAAATACTGCGTTGAGTTTGAGGTTTATGGAGTTCTTCAGAAATTTACTAGATTCTGATCTGTCCACAAGCAAAGACATTAACCTGTAATAAAAACAAATTATAAGTGATGCAAAACAACTGTGAAGTGTCTCATACCACAAGACATATTTTCATTGACTTTAGTGAAGTTTTATATTGCAAAAATAAATGGATTGTATTTGTCACACAAACTCGTAAGGGAACAGAGGAGAAACTTGCCGTGAACTTAATTAAACTGCTATGTACAATGCCAAGCAAGATCACTGGCAACATAACATATCCTCCTGGACCAAAGGTGTTTAAAGAGAGAATTCACCTGACAATAATGGGCTTTGACATTATAATGCTGGTTATTTGCGTTGGAGCTAGCTATTTGTCATAGAATTATCATACTAAAGACACTACTTCTATGAAAGAATTCATTATAATTTCTTTTCTCTAAGGTGTGCTGAATTCATATAAAACTGAGCAGTTAAATACCATGTTGTGTCACTTGTGTTTGCCATGGATTCAGAAAATGGCAAAATAAACTATTTTGCTTTCATTTGTGCCTATGAAGATTTTCAGTATTCTCAATGAATGCAGCAAAATTGAATCAATAAACATTTGCATAAAAGAGAAAAATTGACTCAAACTGCACTAACTTATCAGCAGACCCTAAGTTCCTCTGCGGAGTTATTAGATGATGTGACAAATTTCTTAAGTTCTGTGCTCATGGAAAAAATTTGGTCCTTAGTTTTTAATATTTTTCCAGAAAGTCAATTGTTTGGAAAATGATTTTGGAAAATAATCTTTGTTTTGATAGGCATGTTTTTTCTGGCTCTAGTTAATATTTTACAATGGACTGAATGGTGACAGCAAACGGGCTTGGGAGATCCCTACCTGAGAATTACCAAAGTGCTCAAGTGTTGTCTTTTCCCTGGCCATGGTACAACCCATCAGCTGAGACAGAGGAGGTACTACCACATCCTAGCTAATGTACGCAAAGATTCGAGCCACCAGCTACATGTGAGGGGACAGGAGGAGGATGTGTTTCAGTAAGTCTGTCCTCAGAGACAGTGATTTAGACTCTGGATTGAAAAACAGTCTAGACATTGATTAGCTGCACGCTATGAAATCTCAGATGGTTTAGGAGGGAGAGCAGGTAGTTGAGAGCCTGAGGAACGTCTCTCCTGAACAGCCAATCAATTACCTATGGTGCTCTCCATAACAGTGAAAGGAATAGGGTTGTGTGAGAGAATTTAAATGTGAAACATAGACAAAGAAGCAGGACACATCATATTTTTACATCCATGTGTCATTTTCCATATTTCCACTGTCCCTTCCCGCATTCATACACACAAGCCAAAAGGCCAGACAGTATTTCACGCTAGACGCTGAACACTCAGACACATGGAAGTGAAATACTATTTCTATCAGATTCCTTCTTTCTAAACTAAATAATTTCAAACATTCTGCATCAGGATATCCCTTGGATTTTTTTAGAAAATTGCAAATGATGTCTACATTGAACCCACTGTTTAATAGTTAGCAGAGCACTATTCCTAGTACACACTCACCAGAAACTGCATGCTGTGCTTTCCTCAGAAAGCAGTGAATTCCTCTGTATGCATTTCAAAGGATGTTGGCTCATGTTACTCCTCCTTTGCCTGGAAGCAGAGCAGCTAAGGACCAAACTAATTTTAAATCCTTTAAAATTATCTATAAAGTTAGAATTTAGCATGCTGATAAGACTACAAGATAAAGTGACATTTTTACTACTAAAAAGTAGGGGGGTTTTTGTTAGTAGAAACTACTTTTTAAAAGTAGTTTTAGTTCTGTAGAATACTAAGATTCGGAAGATCATTTACCATTAAATCTCAATACGAATAGATTTGACAATATTATTCACGAGATTGACTTTGAGCCTAAATAATAATTAATTCAAGTTGCACAAGCTACAGTAGTGCTATGGTGACTGGGTCACTCAGTGCTGCTTCAGTGAACTGATCTGACGGCCTGGAAACTTTCATAATACCATTAAATTCTGTAACATTGAGAGCAGCACTGCATATTTTCCCTGACCTACATTTCTGCAGTATTTCTGAAAGGCATTAGTGCATTTGGTTTGAATGCAGATGTGGGATTTAGAAGCAAGGTGTAACAGATCCAATTATTTTTCTTTTGAAAAACCTTAAAATAGAACCTAATATCTAATGCTTTATATTAAATCAATGACATCACTACAATTTTTATTTAAGTGTCAGAGAGGATGAAAGTAATTACCCTCTATCTCAGTAGAGAAGACTTTGGCAAAGAATTTTTGCACTAGTTAATTGCTACTAACTATTCTTTCGTCTTCACATAGATGTAATTATTACATTTATTTTGATCAGCAAAAATTTCTAACACAATTCACAGGAAATTTCAGAGCCTATTAAAGGAATGAAGAGTGCACCAAGAGTCATCAGCTGGGACAGGTCAGGATCTCCAACGAAGTCCACAAAGGCAGGTATGTTGGTCAGCTGTACTCAGAGCAAGGTTCTTCCTGCTATCGGGGCCCTTTCAGAGCCTCTGCCGTGCTTCCTACGAAGCAGTTGTTGCTACCAGCCTGGTCCCTGGAGACTGCTCTGTAATTAACACATTGGACAGTTGCATTTGTCTCCCTAATGCCTGAGTAAGTAAATCTTTAAGGCACTCTCTCTTCCCTTGCACAATTACAAAAAAAATGGGATTTCTTTAAAAACTTAAAAACAGGTGGAAAACTGAAAGAAAACTGATAAATGAGTTACAAGGAATTTTTATTCCTATTCACATAGCAACAGCTTCTCTAATGGTTGAAATAGATGTGCATTAGGAAAAAAATCTCTTATTTCCCATTGTCATACAGCACTTGGGGTGTGATCTGATGTCAAATTAATGTGTCTGGAGACATTCGTGTGTGACTATAATTACTCTGAGTGGAGGACTGATTTAATTACTCTGAAAAGAAAGTTAATTTTCTTACAACAGCTTGAATTATCCTTGTATTTGCATAAAGATTTACATATATATATATGAGTAATAATATATGTGCTTATAGGACTTTGTATTGATATTAAGATATGACAAGTTACTCAAACCACTAAGGATTACAGGAAAACAGATATTTTTACTTCAGTTTCAGCCTTTCCTATGCAGCAATTGTGACCAAAGATACTAAATCTGTTTCAAGACAAAATGACTACAGTATCGCCAAATAAAATGGTAAAACTGCAATTACAATTTATACACTGCTCATTAAAAATCCCGTTTCTCAGAAATGACATTTTTAGGCCATCTGATCTGTCTCTCTTCTCCCATGACACCTGAAGTCCCATGTAAATTCTATATGTCAGGAGCCATGTAAAGAACTGGAAGAGTTATATTTACAGAAGGGTCAGCTAAATTAATTTTCAGTGTTAGACAATTTGGAGACTTCAGTAGCTAGGAGCTCAGAGAAACCAGAGGAGAAGCTAGAGGTACAACCACAGGAACCCCCCACTCACTGCGAAGATCACTGAGGGACCTCTCCACTAGGATGGAGACATGGAGCTCATTACCTTGGCAGCCATCACCCTCTTCCTGGAGCTGAGGAGGGCTAGGCTGTCTCTGGGCATTTTCCCTTGCCAAGCATCAAAGAAAGCTCCCCAGAAATACCTGCATGGCATTGGAGTGTGGTTCCTCCTGATGTGGCCATTCCTATCCCCATGGCCTATTTAAAGTCACTGCCATGGGAAAAATGCACACCATCATATGGAGTCAGCTGGAAAAGGTGTGACCTGCATTATCTGGCTGAGATCCCTGAGGTGTTCTTCCAGTAACCAAAATACTTTCATTTTTCTGTGTTATTCTTCAATATTCCAAGGATCTTTAATACCCTCTGATCAAAGACAGCAAATTTCTGATAAACTAATGCCTTACGTCAGGCTTATTCTTGCTGTTTTGAGAAAACAGCTATCAAAAGCCTTGAAAATTACTCAGGTCTTCATAGTCATTTCAACATATTTTTTTCTTTTAGAGCTAATCTTCTATATATGTATTTATTTATTTACATATACAATACATAT
>NW_010413027.1:20666-25189 GCF_000710305.1 Buceros rhinoceros silvestris | reverse complement strand
TTTACTAACAGGCTTGTGTGTTGTGCCTGCCTGCAGAGGTGTAGTTTCAGCAAAACTATAGAAGCCTTTGAATATGAAGTCTTATACCGGGGACAAAAATCAAGGGAATTTTAGCTTTTACACTCATGATTTTGAAATTGCTAGCACTACCCAAGCAGCAACGGCATCCATTTGTCCTATCATAACTGAATTGCTCTGCAGTGTAAATTCTACTACCCAGAGCCACCGCAATCTTGTTTGCAAAATATCGTCCCCTTCTCCTATTTAAAATTTAAAAAAACTGGTTAAATCCTAAGGTAACAGTCAAAGCATTCCAGGACAATTGCTCTTAAAGCACAGATTTCCCATCTTCACAGCTCAAACCGCCACAGCAAAGAAACCCTCTCAGTGTCAGCCCAATAAGGGCAATGAGATGAGTATTTTTAAACGGGAAGTTAGAACACATCCTTAACTAGGTTTGTTGATACTGCACTTTTGTTTCTGCCACAGCTGTGGCTGGTGTCAGATACCTGGCAAGCAACAAAGGTGCAGCAATCCTGAAATCACTGACCCATAAATTCAGGCTATTAAGCAGGAAGACAAGAGTCGAAACACTCAATTAAAAAAAAAAAAAAACAACCCCACACTTGCTCAAAGTCTTACTGCTTGGAAGTGTTGTGATATTCCTGATTTCTGAAACTGCTTAAATGACTTCTTCCTTCCTAAACAGCTAAGTATGTTTCAAATTTTACTCTTTGGGATTTGCCAGCAGAACATCAATTGCAAGCACGAAAAAAATCCTACAGCTATCCTGCAAAAAAGTTTCACACAGAGTAGTTAGTTTTTTCAGCAAAATAGGATTCTTTCCCTCCTCTCCCCACAGTTCCCCTGTGGGCAAAAGGCATTTTAATAGCAAAAGCAGCACTATTACCTTTTCAGAGAGATACACAACTTAAGTTAAACAAATAGGGCAACACTGTGTGAGGGGAAGAGAGCAAGTTGGCTTCCTGAAAATCAAATGAGCACTTATTCAAGATACCTTTATGCATCACTTCTGCCACTACCAAGAATTTTGAGAGTATTCATGGAGCGGGTGGTATTGACACTGCTTTGAAAAGGAGCAAAATAAATCCTACACAATCCCTTGTTGAATATAAAACACAACCTCTGACTCAGTAAAAGCGCTCTAGTCTAGCAATATCTGCTTTTCATTACCAAAGAAGGCAATGTTGAAGGAAATAGGCAAAGCCAGCCTTCTGGCAGAACACATAGCTTAGTCACCATCCAGGTTTCAACCCTGCAAGATAATGGACACTTCTCAGCTTCCTACAACTTTTAACTCCCTCCATTTCTATGTAAATGAAAGATGTTTGAATTGAGTATTACTACAAGTTTATTTAAAAATAAACACTAAGAATACAAAAGTTAAACTCTGTAAAATGAAAAGTTCAAGGGAAAAAGATACAAAGCTACCCAAAATTTTGTCAGAGGTTAATTCTAAATTAGGATACTATTTTCAAAAAATCCAGTGTTGGTGCAAGCAGAGATTACTGTGGTCCAATAACAGTAATGTGTACTTCAGAGTCTAGAAAAACAAATAAATACTTCACAAAAACACCTACAACTCTGGGTCCATACACTTGGTCATTCCCTACTATCTCCAGGTAGTCTTTGCGACACTTCGATGTATAAATTCAAGACAGAATAATGAACCAAATAAATTCCAACATCAACAACAGCATGTATTACACAGGTCAAATTTCTAGGTTGTGCATCCCCAAACATACCTTAACTTCACTCCATAAAACAAGGGGAAAAATATCTTTCCTTTTACCGCCAAGCCCAAAATGCACACAACAGTGGTATCTAGTAGAACTAAAGAGCAACTCGGTCTCCCTCCCAGAAAAATAATCAGTAAGTCAACCATTAGATATGTATGCAAATACAAGAAAGGTCTGTAATAGGTGGCCATTAGCAAACTAGTTCCTGCCTCTTCATCCTACTGCATTTAACTCAGATAAATTCTTTGTCATAGCTGATTGGTTAATGCCCACTGCTGCAGTTCCAAATTGTTGGTATACCTTAAGTCAAAACTAAAATACAATTAAGAAGTTCTCAAGTCAGAACAGAATGATTTGATTTTACTAGTCCACACAACATTATTTATGCATCACACAGAGTGACACGGAAATACTGCTAATACACCAACTATCTTCTCAGTAAAATCCTTTATTAATCTGCCTCACTAGCAAGAGTAGTAAGAATTTCCCAAGGATAGATTGCCAATTTTATGCAAGTCTTTTTTTTTAACCACAAAAATTTCCAAATCTGTTGTGTAAAATAAAGCTGTACTTCTATTTAATAAAATACATGAACACCTAATTAAAAAAATAAAACTGAATTGAAAAAATGCACCTACAAAGGTTTTAGACTTAGACCTGAAGAACAGGAACCATCTGAAGTGAAGGAAGGCTGCTGGTGAAATAATACGGAATGGACAAAATTCCTGATTCAATAAAGCTTTCTGAGCATGCATAAACTAACAAAAAAGCATTCAGCAAGAATGTGCTCAAATCTTGGGCTAACTCTCATCTGACTAAGAAAGACATTCTTAATGCAGTTCAGCTTGCAATTACCATTCTCTTAGTGACGGCCAATTCCACATATAAAAACTTCTGTGTGTATATATGTAAGTATAGTGTCAGAGCTGGCACACAGAAAGTTGCACAGCACACAGTCTGCACTCAGCACAAAACCCCACATACATGCTTCTTTGGGTTTAGTACAGGGTAGAGGTGTAGGGTGGGGAAGAAAGCTTACCTTCTAAAGGTGAGAAAGGGGTAAGAAACAGGAGAACAAAAACAAAGATGCATAAAGTAGTCATAATAAGGAAGTGACAGTGACAAAATATACCAATGGCAAACTAAGGATCAAGTGCCAAACAATATAGACCAAAGTGATTTTAATGCCTAGATTACATCAATGTTAGATTTTCTGCAAGATTTCATTTGTTAATAAGTCTGGCTTCAGGTCTCAATATTTGTTTTTCTAAACGTATTTACAGTTACTTCTTACTCATAGCACTAACCTTTAAAAAAAAAATCTAGTCAGCAATTTAATTCAAGGTACTCAAAAAAAGAGTCGGGAATTGCAGTTGCACAGCTACATTTATTTGTAAACCCTCAACAACATTTTTATGGTTCTGTCTCTCAGACCTGCTAGGTATTTCAGTATCTTAAGTGGGTGTCACCTAAGAGTACCATTTAACCCCAGGTAAGTGGTTGCAGACACTTAGACAGCTAAACACTGAGTTGTAGAGGCCAATACTGTCCATATGCCAGCTTCATAGGCATCGTTCTTATCCAGAAAAGCTCTTCAGTCTAACTAATATTTCTTTGAGACAAGGCAAACACTTGAAATCTTCTTCCATGTCCAGACTAAAAATGAGGCAAGGGTGGAAAGGGAGAGCTATTCAAGGAGGGATCAAAAAAAATTGACTAAAATTGCTCAACCTCAGGCCTTCTACACAAAGAGCATGACCGGAGCCTACATTTTCTAGTAACATCTAGAAGAAAAATCTCAGGTAATTTCATTTATGAATGTCTGGCTGCAAGACCAATTTAATGTATGAAGTGGTAACTTTTATACCTAGTTTCCTCCATCAAGTATGATTATGTAGCTATACATAGAAAGAAAAAACCTCCTCTGAGAGGAATACACTGTATTCCAAGATTTCCTAATCATGACAAAACTAAATGTGAACCATTCAGGTGCAGTAAACCGCTGAGCCACCTTTGAATGTCACACTCCTTTAACCTAGCTTATTGAGAGAAAAGCTAATTTTGAGAGATACATTAATACGATCATCTCTGAAGATGTTCTTCAACCTTGAAGAGATTACATGATGTGATTACATAGCATTACAAAACCGATGCACAAATACCCATTTCAACAGTCTCAAAAACCCAAGTTTATAAGTGTATAACAGTACAGAAAGGTTAGACTTCTATATAAAAATATATGTGAAACATACCTTGCTCGCCCAGGCATCTTCATCCCAGGAAGTGAGCTGTAATACACGAATTATTTCATTTATCTCAGCACTCATTTTCTCTACTGTGAAATTGCGATTTTTCAAGGCCTCTTCTATTCCCTGGGTTTTAGAATTTTTCGTGGTTACAAAAATCTTCATAGCTGTGAAAATGCCATAGATGAGAAAAAGGTACAATCAGTGCTCAAGGTGATCTCCTACTGCATTTATACAGCGGTAATACACTTTCTTTTGCAGGGACTGTTTTGTCGCAAAGAGATTGTAAGTTTTAATACAAGAAGCACAGGTATTTGCAATGAGTACAGATGCAATGTCAAGGCTGTTATTTTTTATAAACATAAGATGTTGCAATTCCAGTTCAAAACAGACAGCAATTCAGAGTGATATTAAAAATTAACACTGAAAATACCTGAAATAAGTACTGGCAATAGCTCCTTCACGGTATTCATGGAGTTTACCAGCATAACCCTGTGTTCCTGATGAGTTAATTCCT
>NW_010413027.1:19793-20575 GCF_000710305.1 Buceros rhinoceros silvestris | reverse complement strand
TCTCTCATCAATCATTTTGGCCATCTTTGTCATTCCTAAAGGTTAAAGTAATTGAACATAGTCATAAATAAAGAAATGTAATATTAAGTCTAATTTGCAACAGTTGAGCTTTCTAAACATGAGCAAAGTGTAATGAGTTATGACAGCCATACTGCAATTTAAAACTTAGTTTTGATATTAGCAGCTGTTACTTAGAACACATTCCAGATGCTTCAGAGAAGCCACTGATTCAAAACCTAGCCACTATGCAAAGTAGAATGGACTCCTTAAAATTCTTGATTTAAAATCCCAGCAGTAGTAGGAAAATAGATGAAATGACTGTTTTAGGACAAGAAGTCACTTTGAGAATACAAGGGTTTTTTCCCTTTTCTGTTAAGACTCGCTCAGATCAAAGCTTTAAGTGTGAAGGGCAGAAAAAGGAAACGTCAGGGTTTTGTTTGTTTGCCTTCAGGTTCTCCCATAGTTCAAGAATCGCATCTATTTATACTTCAGTTCTGCTAGAAATATTTTAGTGTTCTAGAAGTAAGGAAATAATTCAATTTATTCTAGAGTACATCTATTTTCAATAGCCAAGACTTGGGAGGTTTACCACACAGCACATGTGGAAACTTCACACAGAAACCTCATAAAAACTCAAGCTGATTTAAATTTGTTCTGTTGAGGTCCTACTCTCTCTCCTATAGAGAACAAAACTGGAAGAAAACTGTGATTTACTTTTCTGCTGGTTAGCATCTTAGGCTTTCGTCATTTGAAAGGAAAGGTGGTTCAGCACAGCTTCCCCC
>NW_010413027.1:6887-19700 GCF_000710305.1 Buceros rhinoceros silvestris | reverse complement strand
CGCCCCGCCCCCCCCCCCCCCCCCCCCATGCTGTGTGTGTGGATTCTGCTACTTTTCAGTGTTGATATTAAAGCTTATTTACCCTTTTTGTTGTATTAAGTTTCCTAACTATGTAATCACGTTCTCCTCTCTACCGCCAACATAAAACCTATAAGCACTTTGTTGATTTTAAGTGTACACGCTCGTATTCGTGTTATTTATGCAGTGCTCACATTAGCAGTTAAGTTCAGATGCCCATTGATATAGCTGAAGGGAGTAAGGACTATAGGCATAAAAAGTGTTGTAGGCATGGGCTGTAAGTGTTGAGCAGCATTTAGCTCAGAGCAAGACAGCGCTTCTAGAGCACGCCAGAAGCACAAATACAGCTATTAAGAACAATATTGATTTAGGGAAGATTATTTGCAATAAAGGTGCAAGTCTACATCTCAAAGAAATTAAGACACTTGCCCAACGTATATTAATTAACCATACACATTTAACAGCAAATTATGTCTGTGAGGTTCAATGACACGTCCCAAATGCTTGTGACTGATCCAAATACAGTAAACCACAGTTTGGGGAAACTTCCATTTTAAAGACATGGAAGACACTGACCACAGAGAAACTGCAATTGTATATACCAAGACAAAAAACAAGTCCACAGAGAGAAGGTTGCCCTTTTTGCTTCATCTTTTCCTACTCAAAATGAGGCAAAATCTATTTAGTTGAAGCTAACTTCTCCCAGGACATAAAAAAAGTTTGGAGAACACTATACTTCCTACGGAACTTAAGAGTTTTTACATCTGGAAACACGGTAAAGTATACACATTTTCAATAAAAACAGGACAATCTACAAACATGTTCTGTGACATGAGAGCTGCCAGTCATTTCATTTATGAGCTACTTAGTTATTCTTAACACTACGTATGTATTCTCATTTATAACGTACAAAGTAGATTCCTGCTCTGTTTACATAAGCATTACTTGGTTCAGCGTAACTAACTGTAATGTATTCCCACACTACCACCACAACACCTGGACTTTATAGAATGCTTTGTTAAACACCTAAACTACTTTATGCTTGCTGAAACTAAAGCACTTGGAGTAGTAGACGACACAGATATATGGTAGGTTTTCTCCATAACAACCCAGTGCCTCACTTAACTCACACTTTCACTGCTCTAAGTAAGTGATTGGTAACAAGTAGTTACAAGTAGTAACAAGTAACAATTAGTGAAGGAGCATCAAATAATGAATAAAAAGTATTTCTGTAACAGTTGGGCTTTTGTATTATTCTGCAAGACAGCTATTTCTACAAATCTCATTAACATGCTAATATATGACACATATACTACTCCAAGAAATTCCTGCTAGGCCTAACCATCTCAGTTAGCACAGACATTTTATCAGCTTAATGGACTTTACAGCTGTGAGTGCCTAACTAGGCAGCTTTTTAAATTTTCTTGCTTTACTCTTACTAATGCATGTAATATAGTGTAGGAAAAATACAGGACATATCTGTGTAGTACATAATTTACTGACATCTTAACTCTTCTGCATTCTTAAAAGAGAATGTGAATCAGAAAATAGTCATCATTCACCCTCTAGTTAAAAACTCTTTCCAACAGACAAAGCTTTCCAACTTTCAAAACAACTACTTTATCATTGTCCAAACACTTGAAACTTAGGTGAGGAAGGTGCTGAGGCGGTTGGAAACAGTAGCAGAAAAGACTATACTTAGTATGCTTGTGATAGGCTGTAACAAATCAAACCTGGCCCTAGATTCTTCGTGTACGTCACCAAATCCTCCATAGTCTCTACTACTTCCGCCACAGTCAGATATTCCAATATTCCCTTGCAGACACGGATGATTTTACGGACCTAAAAAAAGGAACATTCCACCATTTATTAGTTTAAGATAAGTTACTCTTGAATTAGAATGCAAGCCTATTATTAGAGCAGAATAGGTACAGCATTTGCTAACATGACATACGGGCAATCACAGAGGTCTAGGATACTGTTTAAGTCACCCACAATGCCATTACTCAAGAGTGCTGTATTGACAAAGGCAATATTCAGCATTCCACTACCTAGAAATGCAAATTCCTACTGCCAGTGTTTTCACTTCGTATGATAAATGAAAGAGAGCATTGAGAAAAGAGGTTACAAGGAAGTGCATTTAAGTATGCCAGCATGCTTTAGGTTTTTCATTGCAATTTAATCAATAAAAAAAATACTTAATATAATCACAAAGCAAAACTACAGAGAAAGCAGACTCCAAGCTTTCAGAGGATGTATGATTCACCATATACAGCTTTACATATGGATTATGCATTATCCAGCGTTCCAGTGGGAAAGGTAGATCAAATGTATTAAGCTTTCCTGAAAAATCTGTGAAAACTGTACTTTCTTTACTTCTGGACATCTGCCTCAGCTTAACTTTTTCAGTTCAAACTTCATCCCAAAACAGTTCTCTGTCAGTTAATCTTCTCCCTGAACCACATTGTTTCTGACAACATCAAACACAATTCTCATTGAAGAATGAGTTAATTAAGATCTAATTCCTATCAAATGCATGCAGTCTTCAGACCCTTAAACAGATCATAGTTTCCTCTAAAGCTATGAGAAACATGGTTTTGCCCCACTGTTAGTTTATCTTGAAACATAGTTGGATAGAAACATGCCCACTTTCATTTTTGTGAGAAGTCAATCATTCCAGACTAATATTTTTCTTTTGGTTAACACGTAGTTGTCAGGCTAGTTCAATGAAGCATGAACTCCACAGAAGCCAGCTCGTTTCCTAAACGCTGCAAGCAGGGAGATTAAAAGCTATTACCTTCCTTGCAACGCTGTTCTCTAATACTTTGTAGTACCTATTAAAAACCACTTAAAACAATGAGTAATTGCAAGTGCCACAGAGAAATCCCACAGCATTCTCCTCAGTTCAGACGAAGTTGCTAACATGAGCTGAGTACCATGAGCTGATTAAATCAGACAAGGATACCATGTTAGACTACTCCGAACAGCAGGAAGAGTAACACAATTTCATAGCTGCATGGGTGAAATCTAGAACATCAGCATTTCTAGCAATGTGAGCTTCAAATCCTCACAGTAGCATCATACTTGCAATTTAGAAACAGGCAAGAATCCAACACTCCCAGAAAGACGATCACAAGAGAAAGAAAGATTTTTAACACAGTAACTTCTTCAAATATAAGACACTCAAAACCTTCTTTAAGTTTCCTTGCAACTCTGGCTTTTTTGATCATCCAAGGATGGATAAACAGCATCCCTGAGCCACTTTTTGGCTTGTGCAACAGCCAAAACATAGCAACTGTTAGTCCGCTCAGAGCACATCTTCTGCCTGACCAGTAAGACAGTCTAAATTTATATTACCTCCCACACCCCAAGGGCCATTAAATAGCCACAGCTGGGAAGTCAGACAGACATGTTAGGAAGTAGCCTAGGGCTTTCAGTGAAGGGATACAGAAAGCGAGGAGCAGTAATGGGTATGGTGAAGGGAATACACAAAAGTGTCAGGAAGATGTAAAACAGGGTTGATGGGATCTCGCCTTTTTAAGGAATAATCACAGGCTATGCCAAATATTATATCATTCAAAGATGCTCTTCGACGAGAGCAACAAGCATAAGATCCTTCTGACAGAAAGAACGCAAAACATGCTTCCAGTCAAGCTAGAACTATTAAAAACATTCATCTCCTCGATAGTTTAGATTCGGTTAGGTGAGTATTTGAATTAATAATACTATTATGCAGATACATATGTCAGTCATGTTGGGATTCCTACCTCTGCTTCATCAAATGTCAGAAGTAAGTCTGACGTTCCAGAAAGGATGCCTCTTGACCCATCAATTAGATAGTCACGAGCTGGTACTGAATAAGGATCTGCTTGCAGCATCTGGGCTGCCCGAACAAGTTTGGTGCAGGCATTCTCCACTCTGAAAATCATCAGACAAAGCTTGCCGATTAGTTTCTGTACGACAGACTTTGAGAACAGGCTGGATTTGTTTAACTTTACTACTTAAAGCTCTCTAAGCAAACTGATCATTCTGTACCTTTATAGATTAAAAAGCAAGAGTAGTTATTGTACTTATTTTACTAGAAAAGTAACCAGTAACTGTATGACAGCTTTTTCATAAGTCATGCAACCTTCCAATGCAGGGAATGTTTCAAGTATCCCATGTCCAGTATCCATACAGAGGACCCAACATGGCAAAAGACCTTTCATTCTTAATGACAAGGGACAAAAGAATTTTTTGTTTAGGACTTCACAAAGTAATTGCCAATGTTTATCAGCCCTGTATTTGCATTATCATTGAAAAAGAAATTGTTATTAATAAATATTAAATAACTACACATTAAGATAAAAGAATATAGTATTAGTAAAACTAAGACTGAGCTCTGCTTGTTCAAGCTGTAAGTCCAGCCTCTTCAGTATCAACATTCACAGAAATCACATTTTAAATAGCCACAAGATTTAGTGACAAGGTATGAATTTCAAATGCGGCTTGCAATTCCAGACATAAAACCAGAAAGGTTTTGCAAGATATTACTGTATGTAATTACAGTAACACAGAAGCGACTACAATAAGCAAATGAACTCTGAAATTAGGTTCCATCAAGCTATTTAACACAACTAAAATATCAATAGCTGGAACATGAAAAAGCTTTTGGTTTTGTTCTGGTGTAATTACTTCATGACAGCTTTGAGAAATACAAAATTCAGACTTCGCTTCCATGTTAGCTATGCTACTCACAATGGTAGTTACTGACTACACTGACCGACTTCCCTCCATTCTCTCCCGTTTCTTTGACAGAAATAAGTGCAGTTTGATACACAGGCTCTATGCATGTGAGTGCCATGTGCTCATTCAAGTTTCACTTGTCAAGGTTCCAACAAACATTAAACCCTTATTACGGCAATGCTATCTCTTACTGCAACTTTTTCATGTTTGTCATACAGCCCATTTTCTACTGACCACTTGGACACACTTTCAGTTAAGTGCTATTGGAAAGCAATACAGTTAGCTCATTTTCTTCCCTACGTTCCTTGTTAACACAAATGATAGAATTTAATGGTTATATCCAAATTTAATTATACTAGAAATAAGATACTTGCTACAGGAGAACTTTTTTTTTTTTCCAGAAAGCACAGTTTTCAGGTAATGGCTCCCCTAGGGTAGATTGAATTCAGCCAGCTGTCCGTATCATAACCTGCTCCTTAGTGAGACATCTGCTCAGCACATCAGTGGTACCTCGTAACTGAGCAAGAAAGTACAGGAGGATTTCAAGGCAGAAGGTGGGAATGGTCTGCTCTATACTATGCAATGTACTCAGTTGCATTATCAGAGTCAACTGACTTCACTAAATTAGATTTCCGCACTTGCTTCTCAAATTTATTCTTTTCAGCTCTGCCAAGAAAGGGATTAAACAAATCACCTATTCAGCCAGCTCAGAGTTATAGGCTCAGAGATCATTTCCTACAGTTCGATTTCATGGTCATCTCTTTAATACCAATAATTATCTCAAGGTTGGCTTCTTAATTTGTAAAGAAAGTAACTAATATAAGAAGTCACCATAATTAACAAAAATAAAGTTGCTAAAAATTAAAGGTTTTCTTCTAAAGTTTTGAGTTGAACCTCTGAAAGGTAAGTTTGTGTTTTACTTGTACAATGTCTGTTTTGTATATGCTTCCTAATGCATTTGAAAGACCTTCAGAGTCTTGCACTATGTACAAAAAAAGCAGAGTGGTGTTTGAAAACCAGACACCCTCTATACCCTCTAAAGCATACAAGCCAGGAAACAAAACGTTAGAATTGGGGGGGGGGCGGCGCGGAATTCAATTGCTTTAATTTAAGAAACAAAGCAAACCAAAAACACTAAAAAGCTTCACTGAAATTAACCATTTGTTCTATCACAAGAATCAAACACATTCAAAAGTTTTGAATAGAAGTTCATTGCTATGGTGAATTTTCTAATCCCCAGGTTTATAAAAATCTATATTTATTTTTGAGACATGATTACAATAAAGTTATTTTAACACCAGCCAAATTCTTTGTGGAAAAGACACAGGTCATGATATTTTCAGCCATACTACTATTAGTCATCAATCAGCTTTATTTCTGTTAGTGTGTTCCTTATGAAAAGTGAGGAAAAAACTAGCTTACGCTAAACAACAATTTTAGTTTTTAGGATTGACCTCTGCTTTTCCCAGAGATGTCTGCCCAAAAATGTCAGACAATACCTTTAATGCTTGAATAACACTTGTTTCAATTTCTAATCACTTAAGTTATAGTGAGTTTACTCACTACAGTTCAGATTACTTGCAGTTCTAGAAATATAGATTAAAATGCAAATATTTTCCATTAACATATTTACCAGTAATGCAGCTCCAGGTTGGCCACCAAAATAATGTTAATTTAGAAAAGCATTACTGCTTGATTTCTTATTTCTTGCTTTTCTTATTTCTTGCATGTGCAAGTTAAGTGCAAACAAATCCGGTGTTACCCAATTCTTCACCTAAATATTACAGCTTTCCTTCTTTACAAGAGAAGTATAACAAGCAATATGAACACACTGCAAAACATCTGATGTAAGTTATATGCATTACTCATACTCCTTGGTGATTAAGACAATTACAATAAAGAACACTGCATTTTTTAACTCCAGGTCGATAGTTCCAATGCGGTTTATGCCAGCAGCAAGCAAAGGGACACAAGATAACTTCCCAGCAGTGAACAAATTATTTTGCTGCGCAGTCACACTCCTACTGAAAAACCTTACAGCTTACTACCATATATACTCATAACGAACCTTCAATGCCAATCTCAGGCAACCCAAAAACTAAGTCTTCGAAAAGAATAAACAGCTGATCTCTTTCATCCTCCAAGAGTGATACTCTGAAGACTGGTGGTCCTTTTCAATGGAGAAAACATGGACAGAGAAGGCAGTGCTAGTGCACACTCACTGCTCCTTACTCTGTCAAACACAAGCAGCCAGTACAGGTGCTGCTGAAGCCCTCCCTTAAAGACAAATGCCAATTCCTGAGCTGACGCTTTAGAAACAAAAAACCCTCCTCTCAAGAAAGAGGAAAAAAACCCACAAAACAAACCACCATCATCCATTTCACTTCCTGCATCCAAATCCTGCCCTTTAATGAAGGAAAAGGAAAGACTCCCTTGGCAGCTCACCTGTGACTGTCACTTCTCCCTACAACAGAGGTATCAGTGACAACATGCTCCATAGTGTTCACAGAGAATTGTTAACATGTCCTAGTTCACGTTGTTATAAACTCCAGGTTAACAAAGAGACAACAAATGCCATAGATTATAATTCTTAAAGGCCAGTGAACACTCCTGCATCTACGATGGTTAAGTAACTACTAGTTGAAGTAGGTTTCATTACTGTGACAGATAACTTTGTTCCCCATTTTTCACTGTATCACAATTCAAGCAGTCTAGAATTGCTGCAATTCTTGCATCCAGCACAAAGCACTACTATTCAGCAGTGCTTGTATCACATTTCCAATTAATTTAACTATTTAAGTCTCCACAATCCGCTAGGCGTCAACAAAAGACTGGTTACAGTATAGCAAATAAGGAACCCTCTTTTCCTTAATCCCTTCTCTAGATGAACAAGAGGTGGAAATCAAGTAAAAACTCTGCATATCCCAGAAAATGAGCACAACCAAAATTGCATGTTTGAATACAACTCATTAAGAAGCAAAAAAAAAAAAAAGTTTGGGTCTCATTTCAATACATAAACACTCCTTTCAAAAAAAAATTAAAAAAATCAAAACCCTCTACGCCCAAACAAGATCACACACCAGGAACGCAGCATAATACTGTAGGGGGTTGTATCAAAGGCCCATTTAGCTCTGTATCCTGTCTCCAAAAGTAGCTGCAAGAAGAGATGCCTAAGGAAGGTTAAGAACAAGATAAGCATTTATCGTACTTCCCCTAGGCGCTCTCCCATCCTCCAACTACTTTCAGTTCTTGGGATTTCCTGATAACCCACAATGGATTCCCCTCTAAGTACTTATCCACTAACCTCCAAAGTTATATAAAGAATTCTAACAGTACATGACTTGCTGTACAAGAAGCTCTCCCTACTGTTGGTTCATAAACTACTAGCTTAAAGCACTTCCTCGAAATTCTTGAACAAGAAGAGAGGTTTCCTTCTCTACGCAACTCGTACTTCCAAAGACCTGTCAGGGCCTCAATCCCCTCCGTCGCCTTTCCCAGGATAAAGAATTCCAGCCTATTCAGCTTTGCCTCATACAGAAGAAGTTCCATACCTTTGTTCTTAAAGTCCTTCTGTGTGTTTTTTCCAGTTCTACTAAAATCCAGGGTCCACAAGTACATGGAGCATTCAAGATGTGGGAGAAGAATATACAGTGGCATTTTGGTCTCTCATTCTTTGATGATAAACCTAAACACTTGGTTTACTTCTTCACCACTGATGAGCATATAATGGATGCTTTTACCAACATATCACAGCTCCAGGACCTTGTTCACTATTGGTAATGGTCAGTTCAGAGTCAATCATCCTGACACTACACCTGCTGCTCTACCATTTGTGCATCATTTCAGATCTTTCAAAATAATTTCATCCACACTTAAGACCAAATCACTCAGTTTAATAAGGTCTTGCAGTAATTTCTCAGAGTCACCCATTAATCTCACTACCCTGTGTAAGACTTCAGGCCATAAGTAAGTAGTTTCACTTCACAGCCCATCCTGGGTTTCCAGGGCATTTGTGAACATGGTGGAAAGCACAATCCCAGCAGAACTCTCTACAACCCTAAGGATCACCTCCTACCATTGCAGGGTTAACCATGTCATTTTTCCTTATAATTTAAATTTTCTCTTTTCCTAACGTGAACTTTTATTCCCCTGTGGCTACTTCTTTCTTAAAAGCCTTCAGACTTTGCCAAAAGGTCTAGAAATCAGTGTATACTCTATTACCCGGAATCCCCTTATCCCTGTTTGTGATATTTGTAACACCAACAGATTTATAAGGCAGAATTTCCCTCCACAGAAACACTGTCAATTCACCCAAAGCTTATCATATGTATATTCATGATCTGTTCATTCTCTTCTCTAGTACAGAATTTCTAGCCATTTTCTCCAAAAGTTTGTCAGTCCTCTAGACCTTCTGTTTCCTACATTCCCCTAGAAAGTTTCTTGGGCAGTATCATCACCTTGATTGATATACTGGGTGGTCTGAAGTGCAAGACTGTACTTCACTAATCATTCAGCTATTTCAATCTTGAACTCTTATGGCTAATACCACCTGCTCCTAGGCATTTCATTTATTATTCATTTTGTCATCCTACAATGAAAACTAAATCCCTTATCATTGCCTAACAAATTTTCTCTTTAGACATCATCTCTATTGTCCATGTTCGTATTTTCTTACTCAATGCTTTCTTGTTTTGACTATGGTGTGACTGGCTTGTGCTTGTGAATACAGTAAAATGTTTAGTCATCCTGTATACATTTCATAACGCTAATACAGAGGTCACCAGTTCAGTAGGTTGTAGGGCAAACTCACTTCAGTGTGAGTTTGTCAGTTGGTAGTAAGAAGCTTGGCAATTCCACAAGAAGCAATGTATGATTTTTAAGACTTGAGGCAGCAGCAACACAAAGTCAGTTGTCCTTGACACCAAGCCATGGAATTAAGATCTTCAGATGCCTTATATTTCCAGGCAGTTATATCATGCATCAGCCACCCATACTGAGAAATTCACATTTTTCCACCATTAATAGAAAAGACTGAGAACACCATATTATCTCCAACACGGTTAGGCAAAACTGCAACAGTACATAGGTAAGTATCATTGTTACTGCTTTTTTTTATTTTTAAAGGAAGAAATACCCTAGATATGTACATGAATATAAAGAATGTAACAGGAAAAGTCAGTCATTCCTGACAAAGGTCAGCCTCAAGACTCCAAAGAGCTATTCAAACATAACAAGTATTTTCTAATCTGTACAGCAGAAATGAGTAACAATGATCTGTCACTGTAGGTACAGAAAACCTGTTCCAATAGAAGATTTACAATAAAATGAATTTACTTGATAAATGCTGGTGGCATATCTCTTTTCAAGATCTGGTCTTCTGTTGTCTGCACAGTCTCTTTTCCAACCTGCAGGAGAAAAGTCATATTTCAGATCCAGAATTTCACAGTAAAGTCTAGATGAAAACAAATAGCAAAATAGCAACAAAAAAATTGGTTTGTACTAATGGTAACTCTCTTCACTAGATTTGCTGTGGCTGTGTGTTTGCGACTATATACTGTGGTTAGTCTAATGCTTCAGAAATTGCCAACATCTCTAAGTTAACTGGGGGGACACGCTTTTCCCTCTTCCTGCTCTTCATAGAAACAATACTATTTGTTTGCTGCACTTAATTATAAAAACTTAGTCCCTGTGAACTCTGTAGGCTTCCTTCTCTTCTAATCCCCACAAGACAGAAAAGTTCAACATTAAAAAAAATTACCCTCATTTTGCTATCAACCTAGTCTATTAGAAAAATGTAGTTAATTACTGAGAATATTCTCCACATTCACACCATCCTTTAGGGAAAAATAATTATGCAGAAGCTAATAAAGAAAGTAAGAAAGATCTGGAGTTTTCTATACACCAATTCTTGTGTTATACAATAGAAGTCTTTATAATTGGTAGCTGGCTCTCTGAACTGTGAGATCACCAACTTGACAAAATATTTCCAGCTTCTTTGTTCACTGTATTTTCCAGCTGAATAAGCTATTCAGACAGGCATCACAAAGCAGAAGGTCTTTAACCCAGACACTAGTTTGTGTTAAGAGCTGCCAGACCTGCTCAAGCTAGACAAGATAGTCCTGAAAATCCCTGATCAGCTGGTGTTTAAAGAATTGCTGGTTTTTGACAGAAGTCGTAGTGTGCCAGTATGCACCGTACTCACCAGTTCTACTGCTTTACAGCCTTTCAGAAGCACCATTTCCTTGCAAATTTATACTGCTTACCAAAAACCGTATCTCACTAGTCTGGTCCTTTTCAGAGGGGCTTTACAGAGGTACCTTGCCCCTAGTATTTTATTTGGTTCAAACAGAGTGAGCTTTGCCTATTTCCTTGTTTTTTAATCTATTAGTACTAGACTCACAATTAGTGACATATAGACATTTATACGTAATGAACGGAAGAGTAGAGTGGAGGTTAAAAGGTCTTTAATTTTGACAGGTTTCTATCTCTTCAGTGTAGGCTCACTAACAGCCATGCTCCCTCCCAGTGCACAGCACTGCAGTGTTGCTTTGTCTGCTAAACTTCATGGTAATGCTTCAGGAGCACAATTACAAGTGTATCTCATGGCCCATTTGTTGGGAGAGGGGTACATGGCCCACCAGAAAGCATGCCTGCTTTGTTCTAATCACTTCCACTACACTCATGAAATATTCTTTATTTCTCATGTTTGTATGCCCACAAGCTTGATAAAGATGACAAAGAAAAGGAGCAATTCACAAACTTTGGACAACACATCACCCAGACAAAGTTGTCACCAGGTGAAAACTAATATTTTATTTCCAAAGAACCATGCTTTCAAGATTTTTCTCTACATATAGTTCAGTATACTTAAAGATACCTATTTCTAAGGATATACATTTTCTAAAGAATGCATGAAAAAGTTTACAACAGTGAGGCAGCTTCGATCTGTGGGTCATTCTATCAGTCATCAATGGTATTTTACATTGAACAGTCAGAATCAACCAAGAAATGACTTCTGCTCAAGTTGATACATTCAAGTGTATATATACACTTCTAGTTTTATCAGACCATACGAAAAGCATTTCTTCATTCAGTCATTATACAAGTCTCTCTAGATATAAGAATATATCTAGGTTCACCACACAAAGAAGCATTAATTACAGACATATAAAGTGTGTATATATAAGGTGTATATATATTTATACATAGACTCACATATATACAGACATTCTTTGCAATGGCTAGCTAGCATCTTTAATCTTCAAAAGTGACTTAGAGGACGAGTCAATTCCCTTCTTGTGTGTGGAGTTTTAACCTCAAAACTGTACTAAACTCCAAAACCGTATTTTTCAACTCCGTCACGAAGCAGAAACGCTCATTCCCCTGCACTATGTAACACACACGGGACACAACATTTTAGGTAGTTCCCACGAGGCCTCGAAGACTTTTGTAGAAGGAAGGACTTTTTACTGTATATTAAGCACCAATATGGCACACACTCATTGAATCTGTTTAAACATAAAGCCTTGTGGCTCAATAGAAAGCATTTCATATTTACATAGCTATTAATTAACCTTTCCACATTTTGCTCTTTGCATTTCTAGCCAAGGTATAAAGACAGCAAGTAAAGGACAAACATAGTCCACATACCATTTAACAGGCAAAGTCTCAAAACACGAAGCTACATTCATGACTAAAAGTACACAACTGCAAAAGAGTGTTGAGCATTTTCCTTTCTAGCTTTGTGGTGACAGGAATTGGGGGGGAAGGGGTGGGGGTGTTCTTACTTGGTTTTAATAAGATCTGGTTTCTTCAGACTGAATTTTACATGGCCTAAGAAAATTTCCAACACACTCCAATGTAACAGAGGGTTGAGATTCATTCAACTCTACCTTCTCCATACTCCAACACCAAGGGAATTATGGTTTTTTTCCTTAAAATGTAGTATCTACACATTCCCTGTTTCAGATAGAAGACTTGTCAAGCTTCACACTAATATAGAACAATTATCTGGGAAGCCTGTATTTCTAACCAACAGTATACATGAGGAAAAAACAGGATTCCTACAAG
>NW_010413027.1:0-6697 GCF_000710305.1 Buceros rhinoceros silvestris | reverse complement strand
TAACTAACCGGGAAACCCCAGTCTCCACGGACTAGAAAGCTTCTGCTTTAAGTAGTTCCAAAGAAACTGCACTGGTTACCACAGTAAAGAGACCATAACTTCTTGAACATTACACCTGCCAAGAGCAGCAGAGAGTATGGGAAGCTCTCAAGCAAAACTTGCCAAGACAGTTTCATATTTACAACTTCTACTCATCCATATTAATTTCCATACTCTGGAAGATTAGAAGCTAATCAGCTGAACAGAGAAAAAGAATGAGCTGTTTCCCTGTTTGTTCTCTGCTACTCAACAACAGGAACAAGAGGCAGACACCTCTAGAAATTTAAAGGAAATGCAATACACACAAGTCAGAGGGCATGTGTGACCACTGAAAAACCTCTAGGAATGCAGCTAGAAGAACCAGGGGGAGATTGAGATTTCCTGCTGCTTTCGGCTTTTAACCTCACTTGTAGGTCTTAGACACTCTTATCTGCCACTGATTAGTAAAAGATCAGTATGTTTTAGGCTTCCATGGAAAAACAAGAGGAAAACTTTCTGATCAGGCTGAGATTTTTCCTTACAACCAGTTTTGCAGCTTTTTGTCAAGTCTGCTTCTACTGCAGGAAAGACAAGGAATAAGCAGCACATAAGGTCCCTTTCCCATCTTCTTAGCCTGCTGGATATAGCAAAGAACAGCTGTTCAGCAAGACGGGGAAATAGTTTCAACTTGTATAAAGAGTTAAAACAAAATACCACAAACACCCAGTAATATCTAGTTCTCAACTTCTCAGTTTTAAAGTACAAGCTGCATGTATCATTTAGAGTAAAACACAAATATTTAAGGTGAGTTTTGAGTTTGTGAGGGGGTGGTTTTATGGTTTGCTTTTTTAAAAGCAAAGATTCTTCTGAATGCCTATACTGACAATACTAACTTGACAATTTGCCAAATGCTGAAAGTGGAATTTCCCTTTTAGCTTATAGGGTTTTCCCAGTTAAAAAGGAAGATGACCTCCAAACACTAATATAAAACATCTGTCATTTTAGCAAGGAGTCTAAAAATATTCCCACATCATCCAGTAAACACAAACAGGCCTGGCTGCAACACTAGCAGAGCCCCAGGTTTCTCCTAAGAAATAAGCTACAGTATGAGTTTTGCTTGACAAATCCAAGTACCACTCAAAGTGACCTAGTCTGTAGACTGTTAAAGAAAGTTTACCATAAGCCATCTCACATTAAAATCCAGTTGCTGGTTTGTGCATTCTCTCATGTTTTGCAAGCTTTCAGGAAGTAGTGGCATGACAATGGGAACATTAAAACTCACATCAAAAGTTTTCTGTACATCACTGCAGTTCCATGAAGTTCTCTGCAACTTTTCTCAATTTTAGATGTCTGTTGTGAAAAAAAAACTTAAGCATTTGCTATAACTCTACAGTTACAGCAGTTATTGCACAACCATGTCTAGAATCCATCTTGGAGTTGCCAGTCCTTTCCCCACATTTTAAGAAACCAAAACTGGCCTAGATTTCAAGACTATAAACAATCCATCAAACAGACCTACAAAAAAGCCAAAGTGACACCAAATTTATACCTGCTTCTTGCTGGCATAGATGATCTACATTTCAGTCCAGACTAAAAAAATACAACACGGGCAGAGAGAATTCAATCTTCGTGAAAGGACTGAGTTCAGGTTACATACTGAATGGTTTTACACACAACATAAGAAAAATGACTGAAGTTAGTGGCATCTAGTTGCATATCCTATACCTTTCATAGAGTTCATCCCTCCCTACAAGGCTTATCCACTGAAGGCCTAGAAAGCAGATCCTTTATCTCAAACTGAATTCAGAGACAGTTTGTCTCAGTGGGCTCAAAAGCAGCAAAGGCTCAGTAACTACTTCACAACTGTTGAGTTTTCTCTTTGCAGAACCAGTCTTTGGAGCCAAGTTACACAGAAAGCTTTTGGGAAGGAACTCTTACAGCAAAAGACAGCAAAATGGAACTTAGCTGTTTACCTTCATTGTTGTCAGCCACAGTATTTTGACTGCAACCCGTGTTCTGTCCTTATTTACAGTATCAGGCAGATCCAGTTGTCGGTATTTCAAGATGTTTTAGAAATACAGCTGTTGGAGTGAATGTTTTACCAAGCCCTGACCCTCAGCTACCATAAACCATGTGGTAAATGTTAGCAAAACATTTGTATATATCCTGGCATAGCCATACCACATAAAACTTTGCCAGATGCAAGTCAAACAGCTTTGGGTTACACCATGAAATTTCTTGGTCCCAAATAAACTTCATAAATCACTCAAATTATCAGATGACATAAACAGCTTCCAGTAAAGACAGAACTTTCTGCAAAACACAAACAGAAGAGACAAGCAATGCTGAAGTGTTTTTAGAAAAATCCGAGAGAACAGATTTGCAGGTCGCTCTTCACAATCTAATCTGCCTCATTCAGTAAGACTGAAAAAAGCCACTTATAACAACGTACAAATTTTTATAACACACTAAACTTTGGTTTTCCTTCAAAGGCTCTCTTGGAAGCATTTAACAAAGTAAATTTCCCAATTTCTTCATCATTCCACAGTCATCTTGCTTTGAATTAAAACTGTAATTGATATGTCACTTGCAATTAGTGAGTTTAACACTAGTTTAAGAAGCTTTATATTTTTCTACTTCTCTAAAGGGAAATAGGCCAATGCAATTAGAGACTGAAAAATAAATCTAAAGAAATATGCAGCTGCTTCTGGATTACATCAAATGAACAATGCACATTACTGCCAGTGACATCAGTCAACAAGACCGCTTTCTTCACACCAGGCATGAATCTGAAGAGACTGCTGAATCAGAGCCTATTCACTTTGCCTTTCAGTTAAAATGGATCTCTACACTGGTTCTCAGTTCTCATGATTACCCTGGAGACTGCATTCCACGCATAGCAAGGTACAATTTCAAAGTCATCTGGCAATAAGTCAAGTAAATTAGAACACCTCAGCCATCTGGTCTCCAATAGCAGCAAACTGGCCTACCTGTCTATGCTGGTGATTAAGACAAATTCAATTGGCTTGAGGCTAAGGAAATCCTGCTGTCCAAGTAAAATACATAACTATGTAATGAGAACCATATGGAAACCAGAAAGTGACATCATTTGGCTACCAAGAGATTTTTATTCATGCTGCTAATGTCTAACTCTGTTACCAGTACAGAGCTGAGGCTTCGACAGTTTAGCTAATTACAGGATACACAACATAAAGGAAACAAAAGCACATACAGACTATGTGAAACTTTACAGAACTATTGTAATTTGGAAATTAGTTCTTTCGTCAAGAGAAGAGTTTCTTCTAAAGCAATACTTCCAAGGTAAAACTACTAAGACATTATAACTCTATTTCAGTCAAATATAAGTCTGCTCCAACCTTTTAAGCATGTACCAAACTCACTTGGAAATATAAGATACAGCAATTGTCCTCTACAAATGAAATTCACAGCTGCAACTAGCTACTTTTACTTTACAAGGAGTCTAAGGAAAGTGCCTCACACCAAACAGCATGCAGACTCCAAAAGTTCATTTCCATGTACCCAGACCTGTGAATCGCCACTAAGTTTCAGAGCAGCTCTTAACACAAATCCTGCTGCAGGTGTATACAAAGATTAGTACTGTTCTAAAAGATAGCACACGTGATACCACAGAGGTAAATTCTCTCAGTAATCAGATGCTTGTCTGAAAAGCAAGCAACCAAATACCATGACACTGCTGGTAGGTTTGCGTCATCTTTGACAATCTGCTAATAATAGCAAGTTGGAGAGAACTTTGGTCGATTAGGATCTCGCCCCTGCCCCAGTAACCAAGATGCATCCTGTTACCCCAGACTTCTAAGCGTTAAGTAAACTTTCTAGATAGTTCTACCTGACTTAGATTAAGGCTTTTTGGCTTTGCCGGTAACAGAGTGCCAATAAAAAAACCTCGCCATGGGAAGTTCATAGATAATATCAGGTAGAAGAAAGATTCTTTCAGATGCAAAGTCACCTGTGAGAATGTGTTTCTAATATAGATAAATATTGTACTGCAGAGAGTCTAAACGAACACAATCTACAGCTTCACATCACTAGTAACAGACTTTCTCCTCTGTTTTCCCTTCATGAGAATGACAAACTAAGTGTGGTGAGTCTCTAGCAATAATATTGAATTGGTATTTCACTTATCCATGTGTTGACACAGAAAATACTCAAGGAACTGAAAAAAGACAAATTAATATGTATTCTGTTACTTCTTGAGTAAGTTTCAGATGCAGAACAGTAAAGAAGTTTCTTCCTCTGAGTTTAAGACATCTGACTAAATCAGGTGCAAGGCAGATGCTCACTATAAATGCCTTAATTTCACTTTGATATTTAGTTAACTACAAAATTGTTACTACTTTTTATAACTCATTTTACTTTTTGAAAACACTGCTAATTTGACAGTTAATTTTAACTACATGAGGCATTTTAATATACTTCATCTCAAAATATAGGTCAGCTACCAGACACTGAATTTGAGCAACTTCTATTCGTTATATGCAAACTTGTACTGACTTGTGAGCATCAAACTGTGCAACACCAACTTTCCCTCTGTAACAGAAAGGGCAGCACTGCTTCCCTTATGAGCTTCCTCCTAGAGCAACAGGGTAGCAGAATTTTTTTTAAGTTCAAGTTAGCAACAGTTTCCAACAGAAAGACAAAAATTGTAAGCATGAAAAAGTGGTTTTAAATACCTCTAATACCAGAGCAGTGGGGAGGAATACCAACCATCAATTTTAAGACACAATAAATCAGAATAAAGACTCACTTGTAGCACCTGGTAGAGGCAATGCATTTATCAGTAGATAGACTAAAGAATACTCACCTCCCCACCATTTACATGACACCGGTTTTTAGCATGTTCTAAATGTAACTATTTTGATAAAGCCATGGTCATGAAACCAGCCTTCATTCTAAGCAGTTCTGAAGTTCTTACAACAATTCCCCCATCTCTTCCCATGACACTATTCCAAGTTACTGAACATACTCTCATCTGCCTGTCATCAGTGCTGGCTTTATCTGCAGCCTTTCAAGCAAGTATCTATTTCTACTATCCTGATGGGTTCCAAAAAACCAAGTGGGTTTAGTGCTAAACAGTGTACTGAGGCTGAGGAGGAATGTGTAATCTATTTAAATCAACCAGCAAGTGCAGGAACCAGAGTTCTGTCCCTCATTGACTTGGTTTAATCCCAGCGTTTCCCTCAAAGGAAACATAGTCATCTAAAATTACCTTTACTGATAAAGTAAGATTTTTCACTGAGTTTTATTACAATATATAAAATATCTTCATGTGCTCACTAGTAAATGTTTGAGGCAACAGAAACTCACAGCATTCATCTTTTGGCATAGGCCCTGCGACAGTGAGCACTTCACTAGCAAGATACATACTAAGATGGTGTTTTGTAGAGACTACCCATCTTCCGTAGGATACTGGACTATTTGTCTTTCATAAGGCTCATGACTAACAGTTAATTCAAATGCTCACATGTTAAATGTCATGTTTTAATTCGCTACAAGAGTATCCAGTTACATTAAATAAGAACTAGAAATGGATTGTTTTCCAAGAGACAGTGCTCATTCACAGCACAATTAAGAACTTAAGTGTGTCAGAAACTTGATATTATGTGATTCTTTTCCAGCTGGATTTTTGCCTTCAGTACTTGTGACCACTTGTACCAGCTCTGCAAGGAATTCAGCGTGTAGAAGATGACCCACTTACATGCAGAATCATCACAAGGAATTTGTGAACTATTACAAAGCAGCCACTCAGCAGAAATAACTGATAAAGGATATTAAAAATCAAACACAGAAGCATCTGAACTCACTTTAGTTCTGAGTTAAATACTTACTCAGCTTCTAAAATTACTTTATAATAAAACTGAAGTTTACTATGTGTTTAAGTAACAAACAACTTGTCACATCCAAAAAAGCTTAAAACATCTACTTGCAACACCATTTGCTATTTATTTCTTGACTCACACTAAAAAAACATTATTCTTTGACAAGATTAAGTGGGGTTTTTGTGGTAAAGGCTAATAAACTACGGCATAGCAGCAGATGTTACCAATAGTCAGAATATTCTACTACAGGATGGCCTAACCAGTAAGAGTGGTGTAATGTAATTCCTACTTGCCAGCAATTCCTTTGAGGATTTTTATCATTTAATTCATTCTACAGACCTAATTTCTCCCTGAGAACAATAACTGTCATCCATGTCTTCTAGAGCAGAATCTCTTCTTGGCAACTTTTACAGTCTACAGCCATTAAAACCTATTTCTACCCAAAACAGTGCTGGAGACAGACTACTTCTAAAACACTGCTTTGGATTAACATCAATACAAATTACATCACACTTCTCTATGTTCACCCAGTTAGAGCATGATGAAACCATTACTCTTAGTCTTGCAATCTCTACTGGACAGCTTTGTTCACATAACATTAAAATTTGCTGGACATTTCTTCACTCCAATGGATTTGTTTGACCCTACGACTGCAGGCAGTAGCATCTGATCACACTTCATGGGTTGGACAGACTCTCAGTGTAGCTCTGTGACAGAAAGATATCACAATCCTCAACTGAAACAAAGGGGATAAACTAGGTACAATAAAATAAGCAGCTTGAAAGCTACGGAATCACAAAATCCTGGCTGGAAGAGAACTT
>NW_010413026.1:19603-20372 GCF_000710305.1 Buceros rhinoceros silvestris | reverse complement strand
TGTGAGAAAGGAGAAAAAAAAAACATATGAAACCATAGAGAACTGGGACAATGGAGACAGGACAGTTGTGTTTGTCAGCTTCAGAGGGAATTGAAGAACATGTTTTGAACTATTAAGAACCTCTGTGAGATTCAGACTTTATTAAACATGAGACTGACTGCATGAAAGGAATACTGCATTTCGGATATAAAAAGGAGGGATTAAACACATATATAGTAGGTGAAGGGACTGAACAGAAAATGCAGGAAAAAAGGAAATATATATTCTGATATCCCATGACAAATTTTTATGTCTTAGCAATTATTTAAAATCTTGATGCACAAGACACATCTATTTCTAATTTGTGGAGTAGGAGACTTGAGTGCAAATGCTCCCACTGGTTTTAACAGGCTATAGCTCTGGTTCTTAAGGTGCCTGCCTTTCAGATTTATACCCATTAAAACAGAACTCAGTAGCGTTATTCTGAATTTATACTAAAGTAAGAGAAAAAGTGTTTTGGATTAATTTTGTAAGGTTAAACACACTGTGGTCCTACCAAGTCAATGAAACTTTTGGTATGAAGGTTTCTTATAAAGGTATAATTGCTGCTTTGGATCTTATTTATATGTTTTTACCTCATATTTTTACAGATGTAGGAAGGAAAACTCCCTGAAGTTAGGAGAGAACAGACCCTTTTTTTCACAAAGTCTTCAGATTTACTGGCAGAAGTAAAAAAAAAAAAAAAAAAAAAGCCAGAAGTAAAATTGTTGCTTAGTCCAGTCGGGGATGT
>NW_010413026.1:14585-19590 GCF_000710305.1 Buceros rhinoceros silvestris | reverse complement strand
TTACAAAAGTTTTTAAATTTTCGGGGAAAAAAAAAAAAAAAAAAAAAAAAAAGCCAGAAGTATAATTGTTGCTTAGTCCAGTCGTGGATGTATTACCTGATTTGGTGCAATTGGACGCAGTTTGTAAGAATAATAAACAGCGAAAAGAACAGTAAAAGCAGCTGCTCATGGTTATTATGAGTGACTCTTCTGATCAGGGTTAGCAGGACAGATTGAGAAACGTGGTTCAAAATGCACCTGCCACTTGAGTTTTTTATAGATCACTAATATATTTGGTTACTGAACTGGCAACTTCATCAATATAATTTTTCTCTGCAAACATGCACTTTTAAAACTAATTAGGTTTTTATGAAAGAAGCAGTCATTTTCCACAGGAAGTCAGTAACTGTAAATCACTGAAGCTGCATATTAAGCAACAGTTCTTCCCACTTGCTCAGTTACCATATGGCACCACACACTGTGCTGAAAGATAATCACTTTATTGTTGGCTGGGTTTTTAATCAGATACATCTCATACTGTTTTGTTAAACATTGCCTTGCAAAAAAACCCCAACCTCACAATACATTTTTTCTTTGGAAGAAAACATAAATAGGACCTAGTGAAATACAGGAAGGTCTGATCAAAAACCCAGAATTTTAACCCAGAATTTAACAAGATGACCAGGCATGAACGAATCTAAATCATTATTATGAGTACCACAAAGATGCACCAAGAGGAACTGAGCTGGGAGCTGAGGAGTCCGCCGTGCACGGTGTCTGTTTCCAGCAGTAGTTTGCTGGCTGCATTAGGCTTGACAGCTGTTGTGCTTGGCTAACAAACTGGAATCTCCACTACGTCTAGCAGCTAATGGGCCGCTGTGGTCCACCCACTCTGGAAGAGAGCACAGGCAGTGATATAATACAACGACTGGTCCTGCAGTCCTCTCCTGCTTTGTCTCTGCAAACAGAAACTCTCGCTGGGTGTTCCTCACATAGAGGCCATTGCTTTTGGTTTTACATTGTGCCCCCCCAACAGAAACTCTCTGGCTACTTTGGTGCAGGTGCTTTTCAAGGGAACTATAATTGAATACGTAGGGATAATATTGGATTTATGTGGGAAGGTTTTGGTAGTGGGAGCTACAGGGGTGGATTCTGTGAGAAGGTGCCAGAAGCTTTCCCCATGTCCAATAGAGCCAATGCCACCCAGCTCCAAGCCGAACCCACTGCTGGCAAGGCTGAACCAATCAGCAATGGTGGTAGCACCTCGGGGATTATGTATTTACGAAGGGGAAAAATGTTGCATCGAAACAGCAAGTGCAGCTGAAGACAGGAGTGAGATCATGTGAGAGAAACAACTCTATACACAACAAGGAAACTGAAAAAAGGGAGAAAAGGTGCTCCAGGCACCAGAACAGAGATGTCCCTGTGATCCATGGTGAGGACCATGGTGATGCAGGCTGTCCCCCTGAAGCCCGTGCGGGTTAGCAGAGGGGCAGACATCTATTGGCAGCCTGAGGACTCTGTGCTGGAGCAAGTGGATGCCCAAAGGAGGCTATGTCCCCATGGGAAGTCCATGCTGGATCCCGCTCCTGGCAGGACCCATGGAGATGGGAGCACAGACTGCAGCAAGTTTGCTGGCAGGACCTGTGACTCTTTTGAAAGAACATGTGCTGGAGCAGTTTACTGCAGTTCCTGAAATATTGCACCCTGTGGAAGGGACCCATGCTGGAGCAGTTCATGAAGAATTGTAACCTGAAGAAGAGCCTAGAACTGTGGGAAGGACTCACATTGGAAAAGTTCATGGAGGACTGTCTTCGGTGGGAGGGACCCCATGCTGAAGCGAGGGAAGAGTGTGAGCAGTCCTCTCCTGAGGAGGAAGGAGCAGAAGAAGCAATACGTCATAAACTGACCGCAACTCCCATTCCCCGTAGTTCTGCGCTGCTCGGAGGGAGGAGACAGAGAATTTGAGAGTCATGTTGAGCCTGTGAGGAAGGGAGGGGCTGGGGGAAGGTGTTTTTAAGATTCAGTTTTTACTTTCTCATTACCCTACTCTGATTTGATTGCTAATAAATTAAATTAATTTTCCCTAAGTCGAGTCTGTTTTGCCCACGACAGTAATTGGCAAGTGTTCTCCCTCTCCTTATTTGGAACAACAAGCCTTTCATTATATTTTCTCTCCCTGACCAGTTGAGGAGGTGGAGTGATAGAGCAGCTGTGGTGGGCACCTGGCATGCAGCCAGGGTCAACCCAACACAGAGATGAAAAAGGGGAAAAAAAAAATGATCATGCACCCTAAAGGGGAAAAATCCCACCCTGCTTACACAAGGTTTCTTAGTTTATGACAATGTTTCCTAGGAAAAGCAGCTGAAGATTTGTTCCTCTAGAATAAGACTGACACAAGCACAAATATACAACAGAAACAGCCTGAACTGCAAAAAAGGAAAAATTAGAGGTTCTTTGTATTTCTGATCAACGGGAAATTACATACAATTAACAGAATATTATGGTTATATAGTCAAATGCTGACATTAACAGTATCTGTGCAACCTTCTCTATAGCCTTTTGCATATGAATTGTGATATATAACCCCTTTGGGACTGCTGTATTCCTCAGACAACCTCTTTTCTCTCATTTCCTTTGCTCAGCATCAGATTATTCCTTGGGGGGCCTGGGGGGGCAGTGGTGGGGAGGAACAGTTCCTGTCTGAGGAATTTCTGACTCTCCTGGGAGTGAGCATGTTCAGCGTGGATATGATGTTCTTCAAAACTGCACAGGGAAAGATCTTCAGATACTCACCTTTAGAGAAAAATCTCATGGGATGCTAAAACATTTCTGAGGCAAGGAGAAATTCTCTGTCAAGTGTTTTTCTTCTTTCCCAGATGGTGGAGGAACTTGAACTCTCAAAGATTTGCATGTTTCTTGTTCTGAGCAAAACCAACATCTTTCCTCGTCTGCAGAAAGCCTGGTCTGCTTTTGCAGAAATATTTGCTCCAAGATTTACTCTGGTAGACTCAAAGAATGAAAAATTTTACTTAATGGTTATCTAAGTTGTGAAGAACTAAAACGAGTGTCTGTATTCGTCTCTGCAACCAGTTCTCTATATCTGCACTGCAATATGATTAAACAGCAGTTTCAGAGACAATCATAGACATAGTGTTGGGAAATCTCAGGGTATCAAAAAGATGACACTGATATCATTCCTCTCTTGAGTTCTTTTGACAGGATCACAGACAAAAGACTCAAGAGCTTGCTTTATCTTGCATCTCTTCCAAGGCAATATCAACAAGATATCTTGGTAGACAGTTGTCTTAACATTTCCTTAAAAATACCAGGCTGACATATGTAGATTCCATTAACATTCCAGGTGGAGCCTAAAGTCTTTAAAAGCTCTCATTCACTTTGCTTCAGGTCTGTATCTCACAGTGATGTGAAGAATTGGATACAAATACATTCTATGAGTACTAGGTATCTTAACAAAAATGTGAGGTTCCTTATTTTTCTACCTTATGGACAGTGCTCAATTTTAAGACTTTTCTTAATTAGTGGATATAACTAAATTTACTTGCATTATTTGCACTTTCATTTGCATCCTCTGTTAGTACTTTATGTTTCATATGAATGTACTGGTGTTCACCAAAAATTTTTAATAGGAGATAACACATCACCTGGTTATAGTTATCTAGACAGCAAGACAACTGTTAAATAATGCCTTTTCTTCTTTGGATATGTTCTTTTGATCCATAATCATTGTGGACTTCTTCACTGAAATATTCTCAAACACGTTATTTAGTGAAGGTTTGTTGCAATGTATAAATACCGCTTCTAATCCCCTAAACATTTAAGTTTTGGCTTTTGGGAGAAAGGTTTCTTCTTCCATATCGTCTATTTGTTTACTTCATTATTGATCAAATATGTTTTACTCTAGAAACTGTTGGAATATTTTTTGATGGTTAGTCTATAAGAAAAAGAATAGCAGGGCAATGTAAAAGTTTACACATTAATATTGACTTTATTCATAGTTTCAGCTCCTGTGTAAAGTGTTCTGGAATCCTTGGGGGTTTTGCCAGTCATGCACCAGGGTTTATTATATTGGCAGGAATAGCTCTAGTTCTTTTAAGAAAGAACAAATTGCAATTTTCCAGTTCTGTGTCAACAAACTTATTCAGCATTTGTTTGGCATTTTCATGTGGGTTTTCCATTTCTCTCAGGATTGAGATGATCAGAGAGGAGAAATTCCTATTCTTGTTTTCTTTCATATTAACAAGACTTTTCCTGTAAATAAGTTTCCACTTGGTTTGCTCCTGTTTCCCAGGCTGCGGCTAGTCCACCTACTGGATAAATCCTGATGTGAAAAAAAGGATAGTGCACATATGGGTGTGTAGTATATGGGCAATACGAATGCAGCTCTTGGAGCTGACTTTTGCACACTCGTACACGGAAGCTGGCGTAGCCCGCAGTACCCTGGTGGCCGCAAGACCCAGGGAATGTATGAAACATGCATTTTTTACTTGGCAAGCAGAGCCACTGGCATTAGAGAATGGGTAGCATGCCTTAGAGTTTAAGGAGTGAGAGAAATGTGTGGAGTTAAGGAGGAACATAGGAAAAGGGCATCTGTGTTATCTCTTAGAAATCCTGAGGTTCTGGCCCTGATCACAGCATTAACTAAAACTGCTTGTGATTATAGCAACATTTTCTATGACATCGAGATATGTCTGGTCATTATAAAATGTTTTGACAAACAGGGGTTTCTGTGTACAAATTTGATTAGTCATTTATTCAGGGAAATTCTATGTCAGTTGCTAGGAGATAGGAATAAACAACCTGGATCTGGGAAAGTTCTCTTGCTGTCATTTGTATTTGAAGGGTCTCACAGGCATACTGAATCTAACCCTTCCTGTTGCCAGTAGCACCTGACAGAGAATTGCTCTGACCCATAAAAAATGATGAAATCAACCCTATAGCTGACAGATGTTTATGGTTAGGTCTTAAGTTGTCTCCATTCCATGCTGTGTATGTTTGTGGGGAA
>NW_010413026.1:0-14464 GCF_000710305.1 Buceros rhinoceros silvestris | reverse complement strand
TAGTGGAAGAACAGCTGATGAGAGTGATGATTGATTTTAGGTATCCACTGATGCATTACAAGCTTTAATTAAAATTATCAGAGCAATCTGACTTCCTCATGCCAATTTTTGCTTCTCAGGGATCCTAGTAAACAAAAGCAGTGTAAGCTGCTTCTTATTCTGAGTTTAACTGTGCATCTCAAAAGTGTACCCGCCTATGTACAATAATGCTGCCATATTTCCAGTGGGTGAAATCAAAGATTACTTAAAATAAGATATTTGAAAAATCTGTCTTCTTTCTACAGACCCTAAGATGAGCCTGAGCATTTTGCTTCAGTCTAATGCTGAAGGTTTCAGGAATGCAGATTGGTTTTTTGTATCTACACATATCTCAGAATGGGAAATCGTTTTGTTGTTGTTGTTGTTTTCATTGAAAATTGGGGCTGAGAACTGTCCTGCATCCGTAACAAACTGATATTTCTGTCTGCTCCTTGAATTTATCTCAGCAGTCCCTTGACTTCTCGACATTACCTGTACTCCCTGGGTGGGGGTAGAGTGTTGGCAGTTAAGTACAGACACGGTAAGCGTGTGCAGGCACCTTTGTACCAGCAAAGAGCTCAGGAAGGCTGAGAGGAGAAGTAGGGAAAAACATGCCAGGGTGACTGGCTCTTTCTGGTATCGTAATCTGTCTATGGGCTTCAAAGTTTTGATGGACACCAGGTTATAGGATTGCCTTGGAAACGGGCAGATATCCCCAGGAAAAAGGGATGATATTTCACCAAAAACATACGACGCACAAATAGAGTTACACCATTGCTCTTCATTGTCTGGGATGGATTTGCATAGTCTTAGTCATATAGAGGTGAGTAATTACATGAGTAATGCCGTTGACTTCTGCAAGTTTACTCAGTGTGTGGGTAGGAGAATTGCAGTATCATGAGCAGCTGCTCACAGTTCTCTCTACCTTTCTTTCTCTACTTCAGCACATAGATTTGCTGGAGCCATTTATCCTTCTCTTGTTTATTTCTTCTGAGATTTTAAAGTCAAAGTCTACATTTACCATTAGAGATTTAACTGAAATACATCATCACGTCTGGGGATATTTTCCTGTAGTTGAAGTCATGTGAAATGTTTTATGTTTTTTTAGAAAAACATCTCCGGAATAATGTTCTCATCACAGAATAATAAATTGTCTAGCTTGGAGAATCTTCAAGAAAAGTGATTCTTATGATTCTTCATAATCTTGCCTTAATAATGCTTAATCATGCCTTAATGAAGCTTAATCTTGCCTTATCTAAGCACATCCAAAATATTACATTTACCAGCTTTCCCTTTAGGAGCGTAGTTCATCTTGGAGACAAGGATGATATTTTCGGCTTACCGAGAGAGAACATCCGACTAAATAGTTCAGGAGTATTTCTTGTAACAGGATCATCGCAGAGTAGAGGCAGACAAAATCTACATCTAGCACCTTGGCTCTAACTGGTTTCCTACCAACCTTGCTGTTCAGCGAAACCGGCATGAAAGAACTTGGAATTCCCTAGCGAGACTTTCGTTCCCATAGCATTTTCCTGGCTTTGCTTGCTGCCCTTTGGTTTGGGAATACATTGTATGAAAGACTCTTCAAATTTCATTTCTTAGTCTAGTTTCTGGCTTTTGCTTAGACCCTTAGTGTACTATAACACCAACTACTTTCTTTTCTGACCCGGCCTTTAACCTTTCTGAATGCTGCTGCTGGCCCACCCTTGTATCAGTGGCCATAGCTACCTGTCTACTGGGTAATACTCCTTTACTAGACACTTACAGACAGCAGCTTATTCTGACAGCTACAGACCTTTCCTGCAAGAAAATATATGCTTTGTTTTTCTATCCCTAAATGCTCTTCTTCCCAGCTATGGAGACATGTCTTTTTTTTGTTTGTTTTTTTAAGTGCTGGCTGTTTCTTGTTCTGCAGTTAAATTCTCCTATAGAGGGAGCTGCAGACTTCTGTGCTGAGTTAAGCCTCAATCTTTAAACAGATTTATCTTCAACATAAAATATGAGCTAAAATAAGAGGGATTGATTTGCTCAAGGATACCCGTGACTCATGAGTACAGCTGAAATAGGAATTAAATCTCAGTTCTCCAGTGCCACATTCTTTTACAGATATGTACATCCAGATAACTTGAATGGAATCCATTTCTCTCATCTTAAGCATCTAAGACTTATATATTCAAAGTTCAGCTTGTTACTTGAAACCTTTTTAACAATCAGTGAAGAGAGTAGCCTCTGGAGTGGATGACTTGTCTCACCCAAAGGAAGCTTTCTAGGGCGGGTCAGTGACCTGTCGTTGACAGGGATCATATTGTCTGTGTAGGGAGCCATTGTTAAGTAGGTTAACTAGAGATGACTAAACTCGTGACCCCTGATGTAGATCAGAAGAATTAAATCCTAGGAGAACAAAGCAGATGTCAGACATAAATATTATTCTTGTGAGTAGCAATTACTATATTAAAAATAGTGAGAGAGCATGAGTAGCCTGAATCCTGATTTTATACTGTGAGACAGGACGCTATTTGTGGTTGTCTCGCAGTAAAGAAAGGCACATGCAAACTGTATGAAATCTGTGTCTCTGAGGTAAAGTCTCTGAGGACTACATGGAATTGAGACAACATTGGGAAAATCAGGGCTGGAGAATAATTGCGTCGAGAATCAAAAAGGTAACCTTGTCTTTATGTGATGAACAAAGGGATGTAAAGAGACAGCAACAGTTAAACAGTGGGAATCTCATCTCTCACAAGACAGAGCACACCGATTGGTTCAGTGACAGTACCTTGTGACTTCCTTTTACCTTCATGATAAATGTAGAAATCATTTTACCTTGACTTTTAAAATTTCCTTTAACACATTTAGGTGTGACATTTCACCATGCAAAATGGTAAGAACCCTAAAGCTGTCACTTAGAAATATGAATAAAACACACAATGATATTAATATTTATAACCCATAGCACAAAGACGACCAGTAGCAACTAATTAATGCTCAGCAGTATGAAAAGATCTGTATGTTATCCCCATTGGACAGCAGTCAATGAAGCTGCATTCTGAGCTGACTAATATGTTGTCCTTCAGATGTCACGTTGTTTGCTGCTGTCATGCTGGCTTATTACCTGCGTGTGATATACACCCTTGGTGTATTGGGTTTCAGAAGGTCTGATCTTTTCCTAGGTGATAGCTGTCCTGATAGGCAGCAGCAGCGTTTTGAGACAGACATTCTTGAACCAGTCAAGCCATGCTAACATAAACTCTTGAGAACATGTTCAATCAATGGTTTATTGTTTTAAAGAATTATGTTTGTCCTTCAAGAGTTTAAGAACTGTCCATTAAATGTATTTAATTTTAAAATCATTCTGTAAATACAAGTGTTCAGTGAAGATAAGTGCTCTTAATAAAACTATATTAACCATGGAAATATTTTATTGTACATTGTAAATGTTAGGTAATTAGAGGAATACAGAACTTACATGACGTGTAGCAAAATTAGCCTAGGTAACGACGTTTTACACTAAAGCTACACAGCTGTGAAACTGAGGTGACAAACACCTTAAAGATACAGTGATCAGTAAACTTTTTTGATTGACTCTATAATTGTCATTTAAAGAGATAAAGACATCAGAAGTGATACAAAAGACAATATAAATTATAATCAGTAGGCCCCTTTCATTCCAGTAATGCCTGCTTGGCTAGGGTGTAAGGAAGTAAAAATGGGGCCGCTATACATACTTAGAGAAAAGAAATCAGAATGTGAAAGTTAACTAACACCCTCTCTCCTATTATTAAATCTGTTCTTTGTGATTCTTTTTTTTTCTTTCTGTTTTGCTGCTCCTTGGCATATAAGCTACTCTCACTCAACCTCCTACATTTGTCATACTGCAGATCTGAGTAGGCTTAAGGGAATAATTTAAAATATGCTTCTAAAGATTCTTTAAACTATTTCTGTTTCTGTGGCCATTGTGGAATAAAGCAGTAAGGATTCAATTTGCCAGAGACATGGGGAACTGAATACATCTCTGTTTATATTTTATACTTCATTTCATTAAACCCTCATTTCAAATACTGGTAATTTATTACAACATCTTTCTAGGTAGGAAAGAAAGAGCTGGCATGTATTTTATGTTCAGTTTATGTTTCTGTGTGCTAATCTGCTCATCAAAGTGTGAAGTGTGGAGCAACTTGCTGAAGTGCCAGAAAGTTCTGTCTCTGGAAGGTCTGATTTCCCCTATTATGATTACTCCTCTGAAGAAGATGTGCTGCGTTTCAACAAAGTTAACTGAGTGGAAAACAGAAACCTGAGGTTCTTTTGTAAATCTGCCACTAGCCAACTCTGTCATTTTGATCATATACCCTGAAATAAAAATAAACCCTGTACATAAGGATGAAGTAGAATTGAGAAGTTTATATTCCTTGCAGTCTTGTAAGTGCTTACATTTCATACTTGGTTTTTCTACCATATCTGCCATACCTTTAGACAGAAAGTAGAGCTCTGCTCCTTCTCATGCTTAAGTCTTAGCAGTGTTCAAAGCACTGTGGTACTGCTTAAGTACATCTAGAGCCTTCTGCTTAGGGAGCCATGTCTGGAAGAGACAATATCATGGTGGTTAAACTAAGTTCAAAGCAGTCAGAGATGGTTTTCACCATCTTGAAAAGGGAGGAAACTGAAATTACTTAGTACTGAATATTTCAGTAAAAAACATAGGTATGTCAGGGCCAGGGAAGGTTTTGAAGGTTGCTTCAACACTTGAAACTCTTTTTAGTGTAGTCCTAAATTGTCTGTAGCATCAGTCTTTTGTTTTATGCATAGAGGACTTGTATTCCAATGTATTGAAACTCAAATTACACTTTCAATTTCCTATATAATGTTGGTGAAACTGATTTTTGTTGGTTTTTTGTTGTTGGTTTTTTTTTTTTTTTGGGGGGCTCTTTTTTTTTTAATTGAGTAACATTTTTTTACATAGATTTTTCATCTAGTATTTTTGTTGGTTTTTTGTTGTTGGTTTTTTTTTTTTTTGGTGGCTCTGTTTATTTTAATTGAGTTACAGTATTCTACATAGATTTTTCATCTAGTATTTTCCTGTATGTTTTTCCTCACTTATGTTTTTATAACCTGATTTTATTAATCTTAATTGTTTGTATATTCAAAATGAATTATTGTAGGAATTTTGTTAAACTGACGAGAAAGTACATTTCTTTATATATGGATTTTACCTTCTGCTTTCCAAAATACTGCCTTGAGAAACTGAATAGCATGTTCTGAAATATCACTTCCCCTGTAGCATCATGACCAGCAGCGTCATCCTACACAGGCACTGCAATTAGGTGCAATATTAAGTGCAGCAGGCACAAAGGTACAAGGAAGCACTTCGATATAACTGTGAGCAGAAACAGGTCCTTTCATTACTGCCTGTTTGAATAGGTAAAAAAGGGGAGATGTATGAAAAGAAGCCAAGAACAGTGGATGTCACAGCATTCAAACTACTCTGTGAAAGCTTCATTACTTCCAGGAGGATGTATGTATTGTCTCCCTGCTCCTCATCGCTTTTTCAGGTGTCTACCCCAAAGAACAGAACTATTTTATGGAGTCAGGGAGCCTCCTGTGTATCATCCTGTGGCGTGTTAAACAGTGACACTAATTTGCCATTGCTGCCACAGCCCATGCAGCTACACAGGGCATATGTATTTCTACTTATTTCTTGCCTCCCACTGTAAGCTTTGCTTCACTTCTCCATATCTTTTCTTTTACACTTCAAAGTGTAGCTGATTGAAAAAAGAAAACCACTCTTATGAGACTTTAAGAACGTAAGAATTGCCATATTCCGTCTGACAACAGGTCCATCAAGCCCACCTTCCTGTCTCAAGATGCTGCCAGCAGCTGGTGCTTAGGGAAAGTATAACAAATGGTGAGGAAAATGCTTTGGTCGCTCTGCCTCATTTCATTCCATTACGACATTTAAAGTCAAGTATTAATTGTAACATTCTATCACATTTACCTATGTGACAATTCATAGACATTCAATGCCAAAAGAAATCTGGTATGATACGAAGTGTTTCTCTTAATAATTCACAGTGACAGCAAATTAAGGAGAGAAAATTCCTTCCAAATCTTCAATTTGAAGGTCTTGCACTGCACTTTGAGTCTTTAATATTTTCTGTGGGATATTTTATCACAGATCTCATAGATTCTCTAATACATAAAACCAAATACAAGTTTATTATTTGATTATTTTTGTTTGGTTGGTTTTGGTTTGGTTTTTGGTTTGGGTTTTTGTTTGTTTTTTTTTTTGTTACAGAAGAGGTGGAGCCTACATCACCCTTTCATGTGTGCTGTGAAGAATTCCTTTATGGAGAAATCCATTGGGAACAGTATTCCAATGTTACTGATGAGATACAAAGCAGGAATAATGAACACATTTAGATGATAGTCTTTAAATTTATTTGAAAACCAATTAACACAGTGCGAACAGTTCCTGACATTTAGTGAGTTAAAATAACTTCTTTTAAATAACTTCAATGAGTTAAAATAACTTTTTGAAAATAACATCAAAGCATATGCCTTTGATGCCCCTTTCTACACTGTGCTTTTGCCAAGCAAGGCTGGGCCAGATGATCAGATGATCCTTGAGGTCCCTTCCAAACTGGAACTCTATGATTTTGTGATTGATTCTATGACTGGGTTTGATACGGATTTATTCATGTACCACATTTTAAATACGTGTTTAAATTCTTCTTTTGATGAGGGGATTTGGCGTCTGTCAGGTGAGAGATTTGATATTGAACATGAACTCAAGAAACAGAAGTTAAATGAACTGTTTATTTTATTGTATTCTTTAGATCATGTGAACGTTAAGATTTTTCCCTTTCTCATTTTACACTTGCTGCTGGATATTTATAACTGTCAATGACATTCAGTAGGTTTCATGAACAAAGAACATTGTAATGAGGCCTGAGCTGTTGAGTTAGAGCTATTATTTTCTTTCTCACTTTTGAATACAATGTAGAAAATAAAATCCTAATCACTAACAATCACTAGTAAACTAGCATCACAGCTCAGTCCTGTAAGGATATTTTACTCATACATTGTATAGCACACACAGCATTAGAATCTTTTAAAAACTTATTGCTTGCCATCAATTTTAATAAAAACAACTCACAGCTGCTATTTTACTTTTAATGAAAAGAAAATTCCATCTTTTGTGTGTGTGTGAATGGAAATTAAGAATTATCAAGGGGGGTTAACTCAATGGTTTATTCATTTTTTCTTTCTAAGTGTTTCATTAGAATTCATGTTCTTCCTAGGGAGGACTGTCAGTAATTAGAGGAGGCAAAGGTAGGAAAAAGTTACGTTTCAGGTACTAGTCAAATAGAAGAACGCACAGATTTGTGGTATAATGGCTTTGTCAATATTACACAACATTTTTCCATGTGTAACTGAGAGTCATTTTTATTTCTCTTATGCAATGGAAGTGGCTTTGCCAGCAAAGTTGTATCCATATTGATTCGTCCGGACAGACATCAAAATCCGTGTATTTTACCTTACACAGAATCCACCACCTTCCCTCCATCACTTGTCTCTTTGCCCTGTTGTGTATTAGAATAACACACATGCTATATGGACTTAGTTAAATTCCTGTGGCAGAAGGAGATCCTGTTTAATTCAGCGATGTTAATCTGGTACATAAAGTTTGGCATGGTAGCAGCCCTTTTTGTTACCTTAAGTTATATAAGGATTATGAATGGTTTAAAATCCTTGCATGCTATTTCAGGAGCATAAAGCATTGAGTCAAAAACATGGCTGCTTGATAAAATGAAACAAAAGAAAAGGTAGACTGAAAATAACAGAACTAGACTGTGTAAGTAATTTAAAAATCCCCATAAATACAAGAACAAAATTCATTAATTTGCAACTGTTTTCAGTTTATTTTTCCTACAGAAGATTTGTCTATTGGCTCTGGCTCAAATTCTTTATTTCAAGCCCTTGTTCATGTTGTACATGACGCTTTGCCTTTCTCAGCATTTCTTAAGTCATAGAACAAATATCACAATATTCACAATTTCATCTCAGTCACTTACTTATAATGATTTTTCCTAATGTTTCCTGTATGCTGTTATTCTGTAGAAAATGCTAGATATAAATCTAGAGCAAAATGGGCAAGTATAATCAATATCTTAGTAACATCACAAAATCCTTTCTGGTATGCCTCTGTATAATGTATCTATCAAGACACGTAAAAGAGCTAATACTTATTTTGTCCCTCATTTTTAGCGGAGATTCTACGCCAGTGCATGCATTTTACTTGTGAATGCAGGGATAAACACATGCTTTCTTTAAAAGGGGTAAGTCTGGATGATGACTATGATAATCCTAGAAATCTGCACAGGATTTTAGCGTCTATTTATCTGTAATAAGTAATGAAGTATTGGCATATGAAGAAGCTGTTTCATTTGTACATTTATTGGGTAGATTAATCAATAATCTGGTCAACTAGTTGCCAAAATCTATTTTAACTATATGCAGCTCAGCCTCCCCTTAGTTAATCAAAATTATATGATTAATTGAGATATTGACAGAGAGTAAGTAAAGAGCATTATAAATGTTTCAGCCTTTGAAGACTGTGAAATAATAACACCAATGTAGAACCTCCATTTAGAGGGGTTGTACAACAAATATAAAATAATATCTGTTACAATTCCTATTGGTTTTGAATGCACTCATATTTGTTGTACTGACATGCATGAAACTGGCTGAGTTCCATCTCAGGAGTAAATTTCTTGACATCCAAAAAAAGCAAATTAAATGATGATTTTATAACCTAATTTTTTTCCCCCTAGTCCTATCTGTGGCCAATATCCTTAGATAACACCATTAGTTTGTTGTCTTAATAATCTCAAAGAAGAAGCTTTTCTGAGATATATGCTGGTTTGATGTTGTGATTCTGTTCTTAGTATTGATATCAAGTTTAATTTCTCAGTTTTCATGTCTTTGTTAAAAATCTTAAATTCTTTGTTCAGCAAAAAATATAAATTCTACAATTTCCACTTAAAAAATTACAATGATATTGAAAATGTGTTTAGCTAATTATAAAAAATCTTGTGACCTCAGTATTTGTAACTGTAAATAGACAGTTTGGTCATCAGAATTAATTTGTTCACTACAATGCTTAAGGTTTTAGGTCAAAGTTTTCCTAAGCTTTTCCATCTGTATTCTTGCCAAGGCCTGTTTCTTAGCCATGCCTCACCTGCTGGGGCTGGTGTCGTACTGCCCTAGCTTCAGCCACCTAACACCTACCTGTGGTTTATTAGAAGATTGAGTCGGTTTGCACCCTCAAGGTTGGAGTTCTCTCACCTCATGCTAAGGAGGAGCTAGTGACAAACGAAAACATCTTATGTAAACTCTTGTTCCTTTTGTGGTCAGTAAAAAAAGAGAGGCAATTTCAGAGTGTGATTCAGCCACCTTGGTATTGCACCCCATCTTTCTCTTACACTAACCTGCAGAAAAATGAAAAAGGATTGCAGGTTTCTAAGACAGCGATAGTTTAGTTTCATTGGTTATTTACTCTCTACCATATCTTTAAAATCTCTAGACCATATAGTAAAACAAACACGTAAAACAACCATGAAGACTGAATATGTACTCAATATATTTCATGGGGGTTTATGGCTTTTTTTAGCATATATGAGGCTTGATTCCCATAAATCTCATGCAAAATGAAAATTCTATTGAATTTAATGGGAAAAAAATGACCAAAATTGTTTTTATTAATATCACTTGGTGGGTAACATTGCTTTCCTGATTTCCTAAAGTAACCCCCTTTCACTTGTTTGAGAAGCTGATTACCTGGAATGAAAATTTTCGGGTTGGATGTCTGCCTCAGCTTTGTTGTTAGGTGTGTTTATTTATAGAAACTTTCACTCAAAACAGTTCAGCTCTTTCTGAGAAAAGGCAAAGCAAAAGTGTTTTGGTAGAAAATATGCTGGTTTCTTCTTTTAAAAAATCTAGGGATTTCAAGAAACAGTGACTTGATAAATCACAGGCAGGTGATTTTTTGAATTCAGAAATATGAATCATGGCTTTAAAGCTGGTCATATTTGGTCAAATTACTTATATTTTAATACAAGCTCTCCATAACCTTTTAGACTCAGTTAAAACACCCACTGCTCAGCTACCAGGATATTCCTCAAAGCCTTAGCCGGGCTTAGCTTGCATACTGTGCTGTATGTATATATATGCTGCTCAGGACACTTGAATGGAGAGCAGATACATTTGTTAACAGTCACCCGTTCCCTGTGCTTAGGTGGAACAATTGAAAAGGAGGATTTCTACCTCAGTCTTCCCTCTTACACAAGTACTGTAGGGAGTACATGGGGACAAAGAACTGGGAACACTGACAAAACCACTAAAGTTAGAGATCAATTATTATGTGCTAGAATCGAGGAAGAAAAAGAATATGAAGCTGAGAACAAACTATCAAGGAAAAGACTGTTGTGAGCAAGGTGGTGTGGACAATGTGAAAACAGGCATGGATGGAGTGCTGCACTCCGGTGAGATGCTGAGGGAGAGACATCTACTATGGACACAAATAAAGGTATATCCAGAACTCTGCAGTAGTGGTCAAATAATAAATATTACATTGTAGTGAACATAACATTGTGGCCACAGTAAAATTACTAGGCTGTTTGTATCCTTACTGATGATTTTGAAATAGATTATTTTCTTTATATTATTGCAGCATCTACTGCTCACAGCCAAAATCTGGCCCAATTCTCTGAAGTAATTTCAACCTGGAGAGAATACTCCCCAAAGGCCAGCAAAGAAGTAATGTGTGTTTGAATACCCTGATCAATGCCATGTAAGCACTGTTTTGGCCTTAGTTGAAACCTCAGTCTGCTCAGATAGGGTTGTTAATTAGATAGGATCATTGCAAGTTAGTGGAAGAGCTTAGGTATGATGAACAACGTTATACAGAACAACATCTGGCGCTAGCAGCATTCTCAATATTGGATGTTAATGATGCTCTGTCTTACAGGTGCATATTTAATAGTTGCCATTTTAAAATCCATTCAGCAAGCCAGAATTGTGAGTCAGATTATTTGTTTTCTTTGCTGGTTTATTTCCATACCCATGTATTGAAGGGTCTGCACAGGAGAATGGAATATTTATTTGGAACGGAAAATCAAGATTTAAGACAATTCTTTGTAATGGACTGTTGTCTTCTCTGTGATGATATTGTATCTGGTGTAGTTGGTAAAAAAGGGACTGACCTAAATTTGAGATTGATTGCTTAGTCGTGGCAACTGTGAGAAGCAGATTTCTGGCTGACACTAGTAGGACTTATTGATGGTTGCTGTTATCTCATAACATCCCTGAAGAATAGAAGCCTGAGAGGAGAGATTTGAGATATATGTGAATGTGGCAGAACATTTTACAGCTGAAGCAGTCATAACCACCGAAGTCTAAAATATTTTAAATTCAGTGTGTAGAGATGACTCCTACTTAACCATCTTATAAACTTGGCTGAATTCTGTCTCAAGAGCAGATTAATATATATGATAATTTTATAATCCTCCATGGCATGGTCTTTCTTTGTCTTAGAAAAAAAGAAATCTTGAACAAGTTTTTCTAACAAAGAATTATGCATCCATAGTAAACCCTGGAGGAACAATTCAATAAAAGAATACATATGCATCAGGAATTCATTGAATATTCTTGATTTCCCTTGGTTCCCTTAGATTTTCCTTCAAGCTTTAAACTCCCAGGACCAAATTAATCCCCAAGGTATTCCGATTTCCCTGCAGTCAATGGAGTTATGTTGCAGGTGTGTTTGAAGCTATGAACTCTTTCAGAAGTGTTCTGCATTTAGTCATAATAAGCGTAGAGTTTATACTGAACTGCGGATGGAAACTTCCTCTTCAGGTCTCTAAAGAACGGTGTTGTGTTTCACATTCAAGGGAAATACAGAAAAGTAGAAAGTGATGAATGCACCTGATTGGATATTCATTACCATGGGCAAGTGATTATTTACATTTTTCACTCAGAAGTGGCTTGGTTTTTAATAAGCAACTATTCTTTGTGCCCCAGGTTCCCAAAGTATGTCAAAATAATTAGTATTGCTGTGGAAAACTTGGAACAGGGCTACTATTCTGTTATAGATATACCCAGCTTCAAAGCAGGTGATGATGGTGCTAGAAGTCTACTACGGCAATACCAAACTCAGGATGTCCTGCAAATTCCTGCATGAATTCTCAGAGATAAAACTTAAATGTGAGAAACTGTTGTCACTGGATTTGAGAGGTTTAAAGCTTATCACCATCCTACATGGTGTTGGAGTCACAGTGAGTACCACACAGTCAAATGATTAGTGGCTTCAGTTCACAAGTGCTTGTGAAAATCTTCTGTACTTATCTGTTTTGTTGGGTTTATATTCCTAATGCAAATGAATCTTCTGCTGCAAGCAATGTGCAACTCCAAATAATTCTCTCAATGAAAGAACAAGGGGAAAAATATTAAAAATCAAACCTAATGAGAAGAGAAGGATAAATCAGCACTGAGAGTCCCCTTGGTTTGTTACCTAGAAATCAGAAGGGCTATTGCAGTGTAATGGGAACAAAAGTTTTCTCCCCATAACTGCAAGTTCTTCTTTAGAAGCCTCTCCACTTCAAATCACATCTCTTTCTGTGGAAAAGCTTCTCTACTTTTTTTTTTTATTATTTATTTATTGTATTTATGGCGTTAATCACCCATAATGAAACATTTGTTATTTTTGATGGTAATTTTTATAGAAACTACTGTTGCTAAAATGGTCCCACAGAAGAGAATGAAATCCACACCTTTAAAGCTTTATGATAAATTTGATCTTTGAAAAATACCTTGTCTCACTATGCAGCTGGATGCTCATAGGCCTTCCTCCTCTCAGTCAGGAATTGATATCAGTCTTGAGAGAGATAGATATATATATGTATGTCAAATAAGGGTATAATACCCTATTTTCAACGAAAGGCCTATGATACAAGAAAAATATGTGGTTTTAATCAACTTTATTTAAAAAAAAAGAAAAAAGAAACTGGTGGGAGTATGAATTTATCTCCAAGGAGTCCATATCTAGGGCATTGAAATGTGGGTTAGGCTTTAAAAATACTCCCAGATCCCCAAGAAAAGCAAATAGTAACAAATAGCAGGCTGAAAACCTGAAGCTGCACAGGGCGCTTCTCTCACACGTAAGCCAGCTGGCACGATATCAGCCATTTCCATAACCTGGCGCTCCAAGAGTGGCCACATTGGAGCTGCCTCATCTCTGATTGTATCTTTTGTCCAGACCAACTCGTGAAGCATGCCAGAGGATATTTCAGAAGAGTTTTACATGTCAAGGACCAAAACCTCATCAGTGATTGGTCTAAAAACTTAACAGTATGTAGCTGGAAGTATCGGTATCTTGGTTAATTGACTATATAAATGTCATGTTGGAGACTTGAAACCATCAACCTTTGCAGCGAGACACATTGGAAATAACTCTGAAAATGACCTAGTAACCAGTGTTCCGACAGAAGGAAAGTCCCAACACAGACTGTGTATATTATGTATATATAAAGAAAAATGTAATAGATTTATTTTATTCATAGGGTTATATAACCTTATATATGTAATCTTATTTAGAAGACAGCACATCTTAGAAATGAGACAATTAAGTGCAGGAAAGGTTTCCATCGAACATTTGTGGATTCTCCATTTTCTGAGATTCCTAAGAATTTACCTCACAGACCAACCTCATAAAATATCTAATATATATTTTTAATTATTTGTGTAAGGACTAGTTGACCAGGCCTGTTTCTTTAAAAATATGGTGATTGTCATGGTCATTATCAGCCGCAAGGTAGAAACCTCCTCCAGTTATATTCTCTGACTGTTTGGGTAGTGTCGTAGGAGAAAATATAGATGCGGTTGTGTTTAGGCAGCAATGTAAGATTTATTAATGGTGAGGAGTAGAATAAAGGTTTGTTTTTTAGCGGCTGTTAATCACTAACCGGTTTAAAATTAACAAGGTGATTCAGTAGAACATGTTACAATTAAAATAGCAACTTAGTTACATATTCGATGATGACAAGATTCACTCTAAATTACTACAGGATGTCTTCAAAATATGTATATTATATCCTTAATATCCGGTGCATGAGCATAGACAAGGATGAAAAGCACACACAGAGACAGAGTTATTTGGATCCAGTGAAATATATACCCATCCACACTGATGTGAGAGAGGTGGAGAAAAGAGAGGTCACACTATAGCGGTAATGTCCTTGCTGAGTTTGGAGCAAATACTCACCATGGTCCATCAGTCTCAACAGACGATAACTGAGTCTTGAGAAGCCTGACTTCATCCTGCCATTTCACACAGTTGGTACCTGAGAGGTGTCCCGACTCGGGGGGGATGCTGGACCCAGACTGCTGTAATCCAGGA
>NW_010413025.1:11331-11986 GCF_000710305.1 Buceros rhinoceros silvestris | reverse complement strand
GCAGGCGTTTGATTAATGCCGCGTGTGGTGGCAGCCGTGATTTTCTGTGCACCTGCATTACTTATTCCCCTCGAAAAGTAAAAAGAAAGGGCAAGTTTGGCGTTTTCTGTCCCCATCGCTGCACTGACAACTGCAAATCATTTCCAGGATGGATTAAATTATGCGGGGGAAGGCAGGAAGGGAGGCTAAGAGGGCGATATGCAATGCAATACAGTTGGTGTGATTTGCAATTTAGATTCGGTTGTATTGATTACTGCGCAACCGGAGGGGAAAAAAATAACGCAGTTGGCAGGTCTCCGACTCCAAATATTTCCAAAATGATGATACATTTTATTAATCAAGGTCAAAGTAACCTCATTTGGCCAGTATTAATGAAACCATAGGGTATGTGTTAACTAAAAATCATTTCAGCGAGGAAAATTGAGATACGTTAAAACTCGGTGGAGCGCAGTTTGCAGAGTGTGGGTTTCAGGTGCCACCTACTGGGCAAATCTCATCCTGCAGAATTACAAGCACACCTTTACTCCTGGGCTTGCAGTTTCACCTCTCTTCCTCAGCAGTTTCCCCACAGTTGTTCAAGCTCAGGAAACCTTTTAAACACGTTTCACTTGGGCTTGAGAAGTCAGCAGGATTTATGCAGTACTCAAGGGCTTTG
>NW_010413025.1:2205-11253 GCF_000710305.1 Buceros rhinoceros silvestris | reverse complement strand
CCGGGAGCCAGAGTTGCCCATGACAGTGTATTAAAGGTAAAAATACATGCACAACGGTCTCTGTAAACGCTAAAGTGAGAAAGGCATTTTGCAGCCTAAGTACAGCTCAGAGTGCAATCGTTATTTGTGTCAGGAAAACCACTCCTGTGCACCTTAAAAAAAAAAGGTCACCTTGAAATAATAACTAGAAGTCACAGCCACAGTACTTGGGAGTGTCAAAAAAACAAAACAAAACAAAAACAAACCCCAAAAAACCACACACCCACAAAATAAAAAAATGCAACAAAAATCAAAGGCAGCCTAAAGGAAACATGATGTATCACTTTAAGCTTTGGACCGGAGTCAGACTGATGGCCTATCTGGCTTTTCTTTCACATTTGAGGACACTCTCAGGTCTCATTTTCCAATTACCTTGTTCCAGAATGGATCAATCCATTAAATAAAGTGAGAGTCCCCAGGATGCTCCCAGCACAGAGCCCTAATTCGAGCAAGCAGGTCCCTTCAGGACAAAGCATAAGCAGAACCAGCTTTTGGGATCCTGGGCTAACAAAAATCCAGATTATTCTGCAAATTCAGCAGTCGTTTGTGAGCTACAGCTCTGATTTTCAGGCCCCTTCTTCGTTTCTTTGATCTGCTACAAAGCAAAGCTGCCATGCAGTTTAAATTCATTTATCTTATATTGCATCCGATTACGAGTACACATATGGCCATTTTCTCCCTCCTTCCCCTTCTCCATCTCCCTCGCTCTCTCCGACCCATCTCCCAAGGCTGTAGATTTATAGACAATCAGATTTTTTTGTTGGTTTCTCTTCTGTGTTGTTTCATTTTAATAGGACCAGTGGGAATTGGCCTACTTGATGAGAGAACCTTTGAAACTTTTTGTAAATAAATCTTATTCCAAACTGTGAGGAATAGGCAAAAACCTAAAAAATATTACAACCCTCCTAAAATCAGAACAAAACAGTTAATCAAAATGGCAGAGGTTGATGAAAGGTTCAAACCATGTTATTTAGGTAATTTTGAATGTGTGATTTCCAATAAATTTTATAGTATGTTGTCAATAACCCATAGTTTCAAACAGAAATTATTTTGAAATGTAAGACTGGGCTTTCTCAATTTTGAAAATATAAAATTAATATCTAAGCAAATTTTTTTTATAAACCCATTTATTAAATAGTTCCCAAACCACTATGCTTCTTTAGTAACTACTGCTTTTTCATCAAGTAGGACTAAAAGAACAAACCTAGCAAGCCAGCAGTTTCCTGACATCGTATTGGATAAATCCATAAATCCAGCTCTGTCCCAAAATACAATCAGTGTTACATAACCTACAGTAAGTGAACCAGATAAAGATAAATCAGTACCTGTCAACTAATGAGAAACGGTTATCATCAAATTATCCAATAGTTACAGTTCTTCCTCCTTTCCTCAAAAAATCACTTTTAAAAATTGCTTTAAATGCCTTTTTTAAAAGACTGCTGTTGTAAAATATAACTTCCCACTCTAAAAACTCTCTTCAAATTATTTCTATAGAACCACGTTGTAACAAGAAAGCAATAAAACTGCATACCTTGTGAAAGATAAAAATTCTTTATGTTAGCAGTTAAGAGAAGGGCTTGTTCTGGGTCAGCTGCTCTCTGCCTGTTGACACAGCAGAAGCAGCCTAGGTGAGGACCTGCCAGGTGCCTCTGAACCACTGCCACGGGGAGGAGAACTTCTGAAGTTCACTGGAGCTCTGGCCCCAGCCAGTGGCTCAGGCATTTACTGGCAGTGGGACCAATCTCTTTTGCAACTTTGCTTTCGATCAAACTGTACTCAACCCCTCATCTCAGTCACCCGCCCATAATCACAAATAAATGTGCAAGGGAACCAACTTTGTTTTCTTCCCTTATCATTCGCCAGGACTTTTCCTCCGTTTCCCCCTCCACACCTCCCTTTTGCAACCTAGTGTAGGGCCCAGAGCCTGAAACCTCTGCTGTGCAGTACCCAGAGCATGCCAGGAAAACTACACCTCATGGCAACCTGACTATCCTGTATCGCTATGAAATACCTGTCATTCCCGCTCCCACCAGCACTGGTCACCAAGGTCACTCTGCTCCCCTGGTCTCCTCACCATGGAGAGACTCCCCAAATTACCACTTGCTTAGTCTGGAGTGGGTGACCATGCCTTGATTTCTGCCACTTAGTTCCATTTGCTCTCACACTGGAAGAAAGGCTTCCTTTCACCCCAAAACATGTAGAAAGAACATTAGGAAGCAAAACTCAGAATCACGGAGGCATTAAAGCATATAATTTTTACTGAAATTAATGACAGTAAAGTACCTACATAGGACTCTGGGCAAGGTACACAAAGATTTCAGTTGGGAAATCAAGTCCCTAAATGTATGTCTAATGCTTAATGACTGTAACTCCTCGTTTTCCAGCAGTTAAAAACAGTGAATGAGAGTTTTTTGAAACACTGTTCAGATGTTTCAAAATGGATTCCTGGGATTCACATCTCTGGAATTAATAGCATGTTAAGAAAAAAAATTATGTAAGAGCTCATAAGGAACAACATTTGCAACACGTTTGATTCCTTTTGCTTCTATAGAAAGGGAAAACCGTTGTTCTTCCTACATAACTAATTCATGGGTTTCCCTTGAGGTGGAAGTATTTGCAGTGTGAGCTATTCTGTTATGAAGAACAGACAGAAAATAGTCATCTCATCTCATCTGAGCAGACACTTGACCATCTGTGTTGCTATTCCCTAGGTACCAGATACGTCCACAACATTTGCTCCCAAACTCAAAGAGACAAGACCCAAAATGCCACAAAGTATTGGTGGGACATAGGAAGCAGAGAAGAGTAACTATAAATCTAGTTACCAGAACGAGTAACTGGGGTTATACACTATCAGGGATGGGACAGATGGGTGGTCACAGGCAGAACTGATGGCCCTATGTTTCTGAAATTTTCTTTCACTGCCTACTCAATTGTGAAAATAAAAGCAGATGCCAGTCCAACCAACAAATACTATCTAAATGAACATTAACACAATATTCAGGTACAGGATCAGCTGCAGCTCTAGAGGAGGGTGCTGTGCAGAATGTTCTGTTTGCTTAAATATAGCCTTGACTAAAACAGTGCTGTCAAGTTTGACAAAGCAGGGGTCCAAACTACTCTAGGAGTATAAACTACTCTAGGGCAGAAAGTACAGCCAGTTTAGAGCTGAAATCTCTCCAGCTGCAGGAAATATTATCAGCACTAATCATTTAATCATGTTCAAGTGGACTAAGTGTTTACCCTGAGATTGCCTGAATGCATATGTGAGCAAGCTTGTTTTGCATGAAATCTTTATTACACATGGTAGTTGTCTCCTGTATGTATTAAATTTTAAAAAGATTCTCTAAACTCCTTTTACTTCCTTTAGCTCCTCAGCTAAAACCCTGAGATAACTGGCCATGTTTCCCACTTGTCTGGCACTGTCAGAGAGAGAAGGGAGTGATTTAATAACTTAAAGCTACAGAAATGCTGTTTTCAGCCAAACAAAAATCAAATTCCAAAGCTCTCTGAGATTTGATTCATGGTGTTTACAAAACTGTCATTCTGTGACCGCTGCTTATCAATGCAATCATAAATAATCGGCTGTGTTCCTCTGCTCCTTTCAGTTTCCTTCATCCACTCTCTGTCTCCTTCTTAATCCTTAAATTGTACATTCTAAGGAACAGAGACCATATTTTCACAATAATCTACTAACCCTGCAAGATTATGTGTGAACTGGTAGGTGCTTCTCTAATACAAGTAATGAAAACTCAGAAAAATAACACCGAGCTGAAACTGTAAAACCCCTTCCGTGCCTGCTCTGCAAGTAGTTAACATCAAGCCCTGTGGTTTGAGCTATGCTAGCACACAGGCAAATCAGAGACCCAGCAACCACACAATTCCATTTGAATGTTCTGCTCTGCCCTCTTCTGTTTACACATGATATTAAGCACTTTGTAAATGCGATGCTTGGAATTTAACACGTAATTTAACCACCTTTTTACAACTTAAAATGTGATGGTGCTTAAGTTTAATGGAGCCAAAAATTATACCGTAAGAAAAGCGTAATATCAAAGTATGTTATGCCCTAGTACTGAAGGAGGTACCTTAAGTGAAGGCAAAAACCCGTGTCATTGCATGATATCATTCCACTCACGTGGAAGATGTTCATAAGTGTTTAGTATGAGCAATCATAGAGATCTCAAGGAAATGTTTCCTTGTGACCAGTTTTGCTCACCAGTTGGTTATATAGCTTTTTTTTCAACCCATGGGACAGAAAGAGAGATTTCTCTTCAGGTAGAAGAAAGTTGTTTAAATCTTTATGAGAATTTATAAAAAGTAATAATCAGATTTTTAAAATCTTTTTTGGTAAGCCAAATTAAAAAAAAGGAGGGGGGGGTAAGGGATGCAAAAGCCTTTCAACAAATGAAAATCAGAGGCACCACTAGTTCTAAAATCAAGCTACTGGCATACATCCATCTTTAATAAAAACAACTTTCCCAACACTCCCCACCAAGAACTTTCTTTCCCTCCCACAATATCTCCATGTCCTTAAAAAGTAGCCATGACAATTTCCGAGCATGTTGTGTTGCTAAAATACAAGACACCAGTTAATGAACTATGTACCCCTACATCTGAATGGGAAAGTATGCCACATATGCTTAGATAACATCAGAAACAGAAAAGTCATGGGAAAGGAACTTAGAAACCACATTAGTCTAAGAAATCAAAGATTAAAATCTAGCCCAGACCTCTAAGGGCACAGGTCTTTGAGGCCTGTCACATGATCAAACTATTTCATCATTCACAGTGTTCAGGGGAAATTCAGCCTGTGATTGATTACTTACTAAGTGGCACTTTTTTCCAGGCCTTTCACCTTGCTGAAAACGCTGGTATTGTGCACTCAGCACAGACTGGGAGTGTGTGGAAAGGTGGTACAGGTTAGGATATTTATGATCCATGTGATTTCAAAGGAAGAGCATTACCTCGATGGCTGACATCCTGTACTACCCTCTACCTGCTGTCCTGTGGTTCTGATAATTTCAAGGCAGAATTTCAAGACAGGAGCCTTTTGTAATGCACTTTCATCTTGGTTTTCCCTTTGGCTTACCAGAACCCACACGCCAACCTCTGTAACATGTAGCTGGGTTCATGTGAACTTGAAGGCTATTTCTGGAGGGAAGGAACAAGCATGTAGTAGAGGGGATGGGAAACTTTAAATACAGAGCTAGGGAGAGGAAAAAACCCCACTGCTCCATCTTATCTCTGCAAAGACCATACCTATTCTAAGGGCATCAAGTGAACATATTTTGTTAAGAGAACAAGGAGTTATTGTACTTACAGAGAACTTGGGCTTAAAAACACCATCTTACTTACTTACTGGGGACCAGCATGTGTGTGTGTCTTGTTTACAGTTTGCTTTTGGGTGCTCCTGACATGTAACACATATCATTAATACTATTCTTTGTTCATATATCTCCAATTATGCTGAAAGATTCCCAGATTTTAACGATTAAATATATGACCCCTAAATTCAAAATTGCTGTACAACAGACCAGTTGTTGAATGAGAGGTCAGCAGATACAAAAGAATATAAGGAGAGAATGGGAGAATATTGACCAAGAGCAGGTGTGCAAATTTCACAGCGACAAAAAAAAAAAAAAAAAAAAAAAGGATTTCAGAGCTGAATAGCTGAAGCTAAAATCCAACTATGATTTTAATTACTTTAACAGTGAAAGAACTCTCCATATTATCTACTTTTTTCATCTAGTCCAAATGTGTAAATCCAGAATTAAACATACATTTCAAAATACATTATATATCTATTTCAAGGGCAAATCTGCTTTCTCTTTTTCTCTTAGGCATCTCTTCACACGTCTCTTTTTCCTGTGTGGATCTTTCAGAGTATGAGTCTGTGGGGTCAAAGTCAGTTGAACTTTTGTTGTTGGCTCCACTGGCAACAGGTTAAGACCCATAACTCACAATCTGTCTGCAGCTGTTCTGGTATCTGTATCTCTTTTTCTGTGCCAAGGATCTGAAAACAAACAATAACTTCAGATGAAGGGTGCTTTCCTACCTTTCAAATAGTAAATCTTGGAGAAGAACCATTAGCCCTGGGATGAAACAATCCTTTATTCTGACTTTGCTATTATGCAAACTAATTTAATAGGTTTCTAACCTTTACAGCTATAATATAAATTGCCACCTCCTTCAGACAGGATTATCTCACCTTCATTCCCTCGATTAAATAAGAAATAAATGGCACAAGGAATTATCTGTAGGGATGTCAGTTTATTTGCATATTCTTCGGTATTCTCTTTGTAGCTTAGGTTAACCAGCCAGGTGTTTCCTTCATTACAGTTTAAATACTTTCTTTTCTTTTTTTTCCTGACATATAATGCAAGGAAACCCACAAAATAAGGTTTTTAATAGCTGTTAATCAAGCCAGGCGAAAAATGAAGGCTGTTTACAGCTGAAAGGCTTTGCAGATATAGAGATTCTGGTATATTATCATAGGAAAAAGTTAGCAGAGATGCAGTTTATACAAGCAGACGAGTTCTTTTGCCACTGCAGTTTGTTCAAAGCATTCTTTGTTTCTGATATCCCAGGTAAAATGCATTAGAGTAGCTATGCACAGTTTTATGGGTGGAACTCACCTACTCTTGGCCATTTTAATAGCACAGCTCTTCTGGTCACACGTGATGACTCATCACACTCTTCCCGGCAAAAGTTTGTACTTCAGCTAGAGAACTGCTGCCAAGCGATTACATGTGCTTTGTGACAAAGAGAAAAGTCACCACCCAAAAGCTGGAAATAAACTCTTATGGTAATATCAAAATGAAGGCAAAAAACTCACTCTGCAAGTAGGACTAAGTACCACTACTCTCATCGGACAAAACCCTGACCTTCATTACACAGTTCTTGTGGATGCTAGTAAGTTATTGAATTGCTCTTGCTCAAAACTCAGCACATCGATATGGTCAGGTTACGACCAGCACTGCCTAAACCTCAACAGGATTCAAGCAGAACCTTTCCAGCATTGGGTAGGAATGCCTCAACCTCATATGAGCATCAAAAAACATCAAATCCTGCTTACTCCTCAGGCTCCTACTTCAACACAAAACGATGCAATTCATACTCCACGTGACTGTGAAAGACCACAGTATTTCTGAAATCTTATGGCAGTGAAAATAGAATGAGTTTCACTGGAGTGGCACTGGAACAACAAGAACTCCCAAAGGCAATGCAAGTCCTCTAGTAATCATGATCCAACCTACAAGACACACAAAGAAAACTTCTGAATATGGAACATGACTTCAGAATGTCATGAGACCAGAAAGCTCTCAGTGTTTCAGAAAGAGATTAAATGCTAACTCCATTGGTCTCCTTTGTCTGAAATTCACTCTTTCTATGAAATTCAACCCTGCACAGTGAGCCAGAATCGGGATTAAGGATCTCATAAACCCCATTTAAGGCTTCTGTGCAGAAACAAATTCCAGTCTCTGAGAAAAGTTGTATTATTAACAAAAGTATGCAAAAGAAAAAAAAAGGGGGGGGGGGGCATTTAGAATTAGTTTGAAAACTTTATGCTCTAGAAGACTTTAAATTTTTTTAAAAACTATTCTTCTAACTGAAGATGTATGTTCAAGGTATGTATTTAAACAGAATCTTAAAATATTTTCTCCTATGAGATTATAACTATTATAGTCAATTCCTCTGACGCTACTGGCTACAAAGTGATAGCAAAAAATGACAAGAACCACGTCAAAGTCAGCCAGCAGCCACCAAGCCTTCTGGGCAGGCTTATCATTCTCAGGACTTCTCCTAAAACTAGGGAAATAGTCATCCAGTGACAAGGACCAGGAGGCAGAGAAATGCAAGATAATGAGTCTCCTGTAATACTCTCTTCACGTGCCCTGAAGGAGGTTGAGTTTAACAAAATCAGAGAAAGAACAAAAGACAGAAAGAAAGGAAGATGACCGTGTATTCAATTTTCACACTCCAGGAATAGTCTTACTTGGGGCCTCCCTATGAGCCCTCTCAGCTCTCTCTGGTGATAAAACAGTTATTATCTGGTTAATTTATGTCTCTATTTAATGCAGGACATAAGAGGACTAAGCAGTGTGTTTGGTGAAGAGACAGGGAGTGCAGTGCCTACTGACGTAAGCTGTCGAACAGTAAAAAGAACAGTCCCTTCTAAAGAACTGCAATGCTGAAACACTTTGTGCCGGCTGAAAAGTCATTTCAAAAGCATTAGAGCTCAGTGTCATGGGATCCCTTAGCTAAATCTCTTGTGAAACTTGGAGGCGCCTGCCGTTCCTGACCTAACAAGCTGTTGAGCTGTTGCTATCTGTCAGAAAGCAAGAGCCACCTTAGTGGCTATTGCCAGTTCCAGTCAGCACAATGCACTCCTCCTAAGTCAGGGTGCATTCCTCTTTAAAACAAGAAAAAGAGTTTGGGGGTTTTTTTCCTTTATTTCAGCTGGGTTACATTCCGGCATTATTATTTGGGCATGAGCCAGCCTAATGCTCAGTTTGCCTGGGAGTCACGGAGGATTTGCAAATGCTGCACTGCTGCAGGAAAAAGTCCCTGGGAATTCTGGGCTCCGAGCTTCCCATTGCTTACCTTTGGGAAAGGAGAATACTCCGAGCAGGAAGTGTCTGTTTTGTGGAAGGGATGTCTATATAATCCTGTACATCACTGAATCCCAGAAGAGCTCAAGCTTCAGAGAAACTGCAATGAGAACACAGCAACAGCCAGACAACTGAGAGATCGGTTGGAAAGCAGCAAATGCTCAGCAGTGGAAGCAGCCAGCCACAGAAGTGGCTAGCAGGGGCTTAAGCTGCTTAAACGCAAGTTTCCAATATATTAATTTCTCTGTTATGTGAAATTATAGGGGACACTATTTTAGCCCAGTAAAACAAGAAAACTCAGTACTGGGGAGATGCTGTAGCCATCTCATGGCATAGTGATTCCACAAGCCCCGGGAGAAGGCTATGGTGCACATGATAACCAACTGCATTTATT
>NW_010413025.1:0-2061 GCF_000710305.1 Buceros rhinoceros silvestris | reverse complement strand
GTAGGGAACGTTTTAATAAATTTAGAGAGGAGTTTTGGGGAAAATAGGCCTGTTTGGAAAACTGGTGTCTCTTGACTGGAAGTCTATCTGAGGACACGACATGAGTCCACACTGCAGCCTTCCTTGGGACTGAGACTCACCTGAAAACTCACCAGAAAAATCAAGTCAAGACCTTTCAGCATTGTGCATCAGAAAAACTTCTTAGCTGTCCTTCAGAAGCCAGTATTCATAACTGAAACCCTTCATGTCATTTAAGGGGGAAAAAAATTATGTGTTTTCTTCACTTACATACAATATGTTCATCGTAATCACCTTGTTCCTGTCTCCTGCACTGCTGCAGCCCGGCTCCAAGGTTTTCTTCACGCCTTCTTGCACTAGGTGGCGATGTTAGAAGGCAGAAACGCGATGAAGCCCCTGGAGGGAGCAGCACCCCGAAATGTTAACTTCTACCATAGCTTGAGGAAACACTAAATCCCGGGCAAACGCTGATCTGTTTATTTATTTGAAAATTCACGTAGTGACTTTAATTTTAAAGCAATTAAAAGAAATGTCAGCCCAGGACTCTAAATCCCTTAATGCATTCTAATCCTTGAATTATAACCAGTCTAATCCTTGCAGTATAAACATCTCGGTGGGAATTCAGCCCACCATCTACACAAACACCTGTCCACACCTCTCCACAAGGGCAATCCACAGCAGCGCTATGCCAATAAGATGAGAAAGAATTGTCTTTCAGTTCCAGATATTTCCTCTCCTTGTGGTTTAATTACCACCTATTTTTAGAGAAATACACAGAGATTTTTACAAGAAAATGTTAAAACAGTACAAAAAAGTGCAAGCAGAATGAGTTCCAAGGCAGCAGCCGTTTCCTACCACAGACCAAGCTAAGCAGAGCAACTTTAAGAGATGACTCTTGTTATTAAAATGCATCTGTATTAGCTCTGAACAGAACCCAGAATGCTTTCAACAGACATTTTAAGCAGAAAAACAATAGACGCTCATTATTGTAGATGTTAGTCGCTTCCTGCGTATGCTCATCCACAAAACGTCTTGTTCTTTGAGCAGCAAGAGTAGTGACACTTACTTCCTCACGGATTTTTCGTACCCTCCATCTCCCAAACTCCTCCGCTGCACGAGTTCTCCTTTCCCTGTGACAACATTCAGGCCACCTCTCCATCCCCTAACCTCTGTCTTTTGGGATTCCCCACGTGATGGCCAGCCCCAGCTCAGAGCAGCACACGCGCTCAGGGATCCAGTGCATGCTGCGAAGTTGCTGCCTCCAAGAAAAAGAGCCCCGTACCGAGCTGGCAGGTCTCCCCTTGAGCGCCGGCACTAGCTGGACCTCTCTGTGTCGCCCAGCCTCTGATTTTCCACGTGGATACAGCGTGAACCACAGAGAACCAGAGCCCCCGGTGTGCTCCCAGCGAGAAGCTGCAGGCACCACACCCGAAATGTGGTTCTTCGCAGACGCCAAAGAAAGCCATGTTGTCTCCCCGTCCCAGAGGACAGCTGGCACGGCAGGGGCTTTCCCAAGCAAGGACACCGCTGGGATTTTTGCTCTGGCTGGGCGTCCCCCAAACCTCCCCATAGTTACAGCTGCCATGACGTGCTTTCACGTCCCCCCACCGTCTCGGGGTAGCTCTGGCAGGTTGGTTCCCAAGGCTGCAGGGCAGCAGCGTGCAGGCAGCTCCGCCAAAGTTGCTCTGGCGGGGTGAGGGCCAGGCCAGGCCTCAGAGAGGCTCCCTGGCGGGGGTCACCGGCAGCCCCCCTGGGAAGGTGCCATACTTCACAAGCCCACACGGATTATCCTCAGGAACGCATCTAGGGCGAGTCAAGATGCGATCACAACTAAACCTCCCCACTCTAACGCTGCCCGAAGTCTGCGGACGAAATGCCGGAAGGCGGAGCGCGGGATGGCGGACTCGAACCCGCCACCTCGGGCTCTGCAGCGCTGCGCTCCCACCCGCGGAGCCGCGCTACACCACGTGACACGCAACCCCTTCCCCCCAACGGCAGCCTACCAACACTTCCGTAAACATCGCGGCAGCTGAGTGACAGCGG
>NW_010413024.1:20475-22653 GCF_000710305.1 Buceros rhinoceros silvestris | reverse complement strand
GGGGTCGGGGTGCTTTGGGGAGGGGTGTAGGTGGTTTAGGGTTTGAAGGACTCCTCTCCGCTCCTGCTGGGTGGTAAAATGGGTCTCTCCTCGCCCTGTCCTCCCTCAACAGACCCGTGGGGGTGTAGTCGTATTTTTCTCTCCTGTTTTGTGCTTCGCTTCATCCTGTCCCTTTGAATATCAGATGTCGTGTAATTCCCCGGCTTTTAACACACCGAGCAAGTAGGGCAGATTAGCCGCCCTTTCATTTGACTTCCTAATTGCTACCTCTTTTTTTTTAATTCTTTGCACAAGGAATGTCAGCTCCTCAGTGGGAATTACTCTCCAATTCACTGCTGTGGACAAAGCAGTGCGTGGTAAAGACGCCTTTCCTCTGCACACGCGGTGTTGGTTTTGGCTGGATGTCAGCTCTGACCTCACCCTATATGTATGTAGGTATATACTAGATGTTTATGGGCTCTTGGGGTTGGTGCCAGACGGAAAGCATCGCCAGAAAGCAGACGGTCTTTGTTTCTCATTTGCAAGGGCTTTACCTTTGGCTTAGAACAGGAGGGATTTGAGTCTGCTGGTATCAATTCCGTTAAGAACACAGAACGTTTTTCAGCGTTTCTCTTTGTTTGTTGTTGTTTCTTCTCTGTTGGGATATTCTCAAGCACCAGGAAATCACACAATCAAAATGGTGGCTTAACTCGTAATCGCAACAACTCATAACTGCAAGAGCCACTGAGGTCAGCCTATGCCTGGATGCTGGAAGTTTTATTCAGTAACAGAATAAAGGAGAAAGCCTATGCTACATACCCTTAAAGCCATGACTTATGCTTCAGTCTTATAAAGAGATGGGGAAAACTGTAGGTTTGGGTTTGTTTCTTAGCCTAGGAGAGCCACATTCACCTCTCAGCTTTGGTCACAACATTCCTGGCAGAGTACCCTACTGGCATTTCAGGCCTGATTTAATCTCTCTGTGTTTCAGTTACCTCAGTGAAGCATACAGGGGACCTCAGCATGTCACGGGGACAACAGGACTGAGATGTGGACCTGCCTGTGGAAATCTCCCTCGACCAGCAGCAGATGAGGGTCTTAGGGCTAGAGCAGTCCCAGATGCACTCAGAAGGACATGGGACCAGCGTAACGCAGTTCCTGACAAACTGCTCCCAAGAAAGGTCCACCGGTTTCCAAAGGTGCACATGAACCCAGGTGAGATGGCAAGGAGACACCACACATCTTCTCAGTATAGGTCAGGCTCCAAATGTGTGTCGGCAGCACTGTGCTGAGTGACTGCCTTTCTCTTTAACGGTAGCTTTAACAGAGCCCGGAACAGCAGGGATGAAAAGGGATGAAAATTGATGCAAGTCTCCCAGCAGGTCAGGTACATATTTAACAGGAATAAATTCCAGAGCTGAACCAAACCAGAGCATTAGAGGGGAGGTCAAAGTCCCAGCAAAACCCAGTGTCCTCTGAGCACTCTTACCTGCACTTGGTATTTACATTCATTTCTTCATTAAAGCTTTTGCGTTTATCCAGGGCAATGTGTGATTCTTCCCAGTACAGCTCAAATTTTAGCCCAGCAGAGCTTTGCCAAATGACCCACTGCACTGCGCTTGGTGACATGGGGACAACTGCAGTGGAAGAGGAGAATCCCTGGTGCTGGTATTTACCAGCAGAGCCACGCTAACAGCAGGACTCAGGGGTAGGCCTGGGATCCTGATGTTAGAAGCCCAGCCTGCTGAGGGACATCTCAAATCTTCTAAAGCCCTTCAGATGAAGGGCATCAGCCAAAACACCAGCCACACCTTACAAGGAGTGCTAGGTGGTATTATGTGTGTCCTGCAAAGGAATATCCATCCTCTAGCATATTTCTCCACGTTTACACCATAAAGCAGACAACTGGAACGTGTTTCTCCATGAGCAGGAAGTAAAGCCTCGTTTTCTGCTAATTTGTGCCCTGCAAAACTCCCAGCTCCCTCCTCATGTCTCCTGTCACACCCACACCAAGCAGAGGGGATGCGTTGTGATTATACACACGCTAATTAGCAGGCTGAAACGCACGTACAGCCTGGCCAGGCAGCTGCCGCCGTGCGAGATGGCAGATGGCCACGCTCACAGCCTTCCTGACCCGAGCTCGAGTGTCTAGAGGTCAGCTGGGGGAAGGGGTTTTCAGCAGACACATAGAAACCGCTC
>NW_010413024.1:15828-20373 GCF_000710305.1 Buceros rhinoceros silvestris | reverse complement strand
CGCTCTTCGGTTCTCCGACACGTCTTTCAAGTGTGGCTGCATTCAGCAATGGAGCTCAAAGCCTTGTAGGAGGCAGTGCCAGATCGTGCAGCACAGCGTTCCCCTAGGAAAGCGGGATAGCAGGGCTGGGCTGGGCTGAGCTGGCTACTGTCTCATGAGACTCCACCAAACCTCTACCTTCTACATCACCTAAACATCCTCAGCAAGTCTGGACTTGCAGATGTCCTCACACACAAACAAGCTCCTCTTGGCTGGAGCCTATAGCAGCTTCCAGGCTTTGCCTTTTCTGGGGTAACACCGACTTGCGTGCTGGAGTTAGAAAAGGTATAAATATTGAAACCAGAAGTGGGGGAACTTCTTCGTAAGAGTTGTTAGGCTCCCTCCTATAGTTCCTCTTCCTGTAGATTCTCTACAGCTACCCGCTCCCTTACACAGTATTTCCTCCGGCACTGAGGCAGTGCAGCGTGAGCCATAGGCTCTTTCTCTTCCCCTGCTGATTTCGCAGTGCACTCACTGCGTGCTGGCTTGGGAAAGAGGAACGGGCCAGGCCAAGACCTGTGGCGTTATGGGACTGTTTTGGGGTCAGCATGCACCAACCCAAGTCCTTGGTGGTGCTGCCAGGAGGTGTCCTGCACTCCTCTATCCTAGTCCCCTATTCCCACTCTCTGAGGGCTGGCCCTTGTGCTCAGGGAAGTAGAGAAAAAAAGCAAAAAGAAGGAGTTTGGATCTGGGTTAATTCATCGGTCTGGCTACGGCATGACCCCACGATAGCAGGCGCCTCCACAAGAGAAGGGGGCACTCTCTGTTAGAACAACAGCTGATATAGAAGCCAGTTACTAAAAAGCATCTTCCACAGGCACAAGCCCTGGTGCCATGGGTAGTCCTGCTTTCCTCCAGCCCCGGCTGCGGTTTCTCAGCACCGCAGGGGTGTGCTGACAGGTGGTTTCAACCAGATCTGAGCTGGCCGGAAGCTCCTGGTTCGTTTTTGGGGAAATTAGTTCCCTGACTCAGCACCCGGGGTGGCTGCGTGTGGCTGAGGGTGGTGAGAAGGTCGTCACCTGTCTCTCCCGTTCAACACTGCCATGGGTTTGTGCCCAATTGCCATGCCTATTAACTGCCAACTTCAATAGCAGGATTTACAATGGCTTGCGGAAGAGAAGGAGGAAAGATCACTTCTCCATTGACTCCAGATAAATATAAAAAATAAAAAAAACAAGCTAGAAAATATTCCCTGTGAGTAATTTGAGCATGATACAGCTGGATTTTGAAATTCAGAATTTAAGAGTGGGAGTGCTAAAATCTATTTTAAATCCCTGCTTTCTCTCCTCAGCCAGATAAATTTTAGCAAGGATCAGGTTAAGGCTGTGACTGTTTTCCATGTTGGCTCCTAAATGATTCTGCCAGAACTGTTTCTTTATGTCCCATTTATAAAGGGTCTGGAACAGGGGAAAGGTGCTGTAATGGAAGTACTGACACCCCTTCATCGCTCTTAGCTCTGCTAACGATGCCCGCAGAGCTGGAGGAGCCGACCTGGTAGTTTATACACAGGGCCAAGCCTGACAGAAAGGCTCTTTGAAAATAACTTACTGCTCTAAAAATAAATACAAGACTAACCGTCTGTGCACGGAATGGGTGGCAAGATCGCTCTTGGCTTTACTGGAGCCTCAGGACATCGTCCAGCGCTTCCGCAGCCAGGGCTGCCACAGGAAGGGGTTAATGGCTTGAGATGTGGTGGGAATTGTTGGGTGTGATTTATTATCACTCTTTATCTGATATAGGAGGTACCTGAATGAGAGAGGAAAAACCAGCTAAGCCAGAATAGCCCTGGCTTTGCTGAGGGTGGAGGAGAAGTAAGTAGGGTGCAAGACTAAAGGTGTCTTATCTACACCTTGTCCTTCTGTCCCTGTGGGACTGCAGGAGAAGAGCCGCTGGCCACCAAGTGTCCTTCCAGCCCCACACCCCAGCCCTCCGGGACTGTGCCGGGCTGGTGGGGTCCAGCTCTGGGCTTCCTCACACATTGTTCATGACTGTGATCCCCGTACAGAGTGGAAATCCACTCCTGGGGAGGAGGAACAAAGGCCAGGTGCTTTAAGCCACCATGCTGTGGTCTTCAGGGAGTTTCTGATTCTGTCCTTGGAGGAGCTGCCTTTCTCTTTTCTCCCGTTGAAACGCACGTTGTGCCACAAACCACAGTCGGCAGAGCAAACCGACTGCAGGTGCAGGCAGCAACCGCTCTGCTCGGTGCAGGGCACACAGCCCGGGAGAGGTGGTGTTGCAGAAAACAAGCTGCTGTTTAACAGTGAGTGAAAGCGCTTCAGCTGGGGGCACCACCGTTTATCTTGATTTTTGAAGAAACCAAGTCCAAAGCAGAGCTGAACTCACATGTTTGTGGTGGGGAGAAGTGAAAATGAGAACGTTCTGAGGTTTGCTAAAGCAGAAACACTTGATCAAACCACGAAATCTAAATGGAAATTTAAAGGTGCCTGGGGCTCTTAACAAGAAATTGTTCTTTTTACATAATGAAGAGTTTCTCTTAGCAATGCACCAGTGTTTCAGCAGGGAGGTGACACCTAGCCAGCAGAACCCAGAGCACTGGAAGTGTAAGGGATGCTCAGGAGGTGGGAGAGCAATGGGGATGTCACAAAAGCTGGGAAAATGAAGTCAAAAGGTGTATTTCAAGTGGACTTCTGCAGTCTGGAGAAGTATAGGGGTTTCTTGAAAAGCAGGCTATGAACAGATGTTTTAAACTCAAAACATGTTAAGGTGAAAAGCCCCAACATGGCTGTGGTCAGCGAGGCCCCTGGCACATCCCTCACTGCAGTATTTATTTAGTACATATTTATTTTGTGGCAGCCAGAGGCTGTGTTTACCCATTCCCCTGTGACAACGGTGTCCGCTGTGTGGAAACCCAGGCTGCACTGGTAAAGCTAACAAAGCTGGGCCATCTTTGCATTCACTGCTTTGTGCATGTTTACTGAGCTCAAACCCTTCTGCTTTCTTTGTCTTAGCCCACAGCCCTGAAAATGCCATAGAAAATTCCAGCAATTCCCTCCAGCCGAGCAGAGGCTGCCACGTGGGCAGGTCCACCCAGGACCATCAGTCCTTCCCACCATCAGACGTCTTCACGTATCGCCAGGCTCAGACCGAGACTATCTTTCAGCGGAATGCGCGTTTGCAGTTCTTCCAGGGAGTCTCTGCAGGAAGCCCTGTGTGCTGCTGTAGAGTTTCGTTTCATTTCTCTGCACAGCTTGTAAAAGGCTTCTTGGAAACCAGATCTTTGCATTTCACTTGAGTTCACCTATTTGCCAAAAGCTGTTTCAGGTTACTTTTTCCAAGCCACATCAAATGAATCCTTGGGTAAGAAGGAGGTAGCAACACCAAGTACTGTGTATTTTTGTTGAGAAGTCACTGCTTTTAATCATGTTCCCTCCTTATGAGCTATCGAGGACTACAAAATGAGGTCAACCTCTATTACACGTAATGACTTTCCCTGTAGAGCCTCAATGAAAGCAGCTTCACAACAAAGGTTTCTGTTTGGGAAGAGGGGAGTTTCTCTTAGAAATCCCCTAACTCAGCCAGGGCTTCATTTTCATTTGCTGGCTACAACAAAATGAAAATATTTGGGTTGAGACTTTAACCAGTGCTTATCTGAGAAAAACAGGTAGGAGCAGATGAGCTAAAACAGGAGAATGGGGAAGAACCGAAGCCATGGCGCTGCAGGAGTTGACCTAGAACTGGTCTGGCAAGCAACACCTTAAACTGCAGATGGCTCTAGAGTGGGCAGAATGCACAGCTGCAGCCTTGAACCCACCCAGGCCATCACGAGCCACAGCTGCATGCAGTGAGCAAAGCTTTAGAGCAAGAGGAGCAGGGCTGTTAGCCTCGAGGCTGCAGGTTTTGTGCAGTTGGTTCTCCATAGGTGCTCTGAGGACCAGGCAGTGTGGTCTGCTCCTTGAGGAGGTGAAATAAAACCTGTAATGGATACAGGAGCTAACTGTGAACCCCACAAAGAGCACTATGTGGGCAGCAGTGCTGTGACCCTCTTGCTGGGCAGCTCTTGTGCCTGTCAGGCAGATGTTGCCTGGCCCAACCAAATGTCTCACTTTCAGAGGGTAGAAGCTGTAGCTTGGCTGGGCTGTTTGGTGCTGCTGTGGCTATTTCTGTGGCTCCTTAGCTTGGTATTTGAAGCTAGGTAGGTGTGATGCTATCCTAAAAATTAACTTCTCTTTTATGCTGGAAACTGGAGGGAAAGGCGACCATTATCCTTAAAAATTGCTGCTGCCCTGGTACTTGTTGAACAACTGGCAACGTAAGTTTGCTCTTTCTTTAAAGGCATTTTTAATTCCTGCAGCCTTGCAGGCATAAATTTGCCAGGCAGTTGTTAGAACATCATGCCTGCCAAGTGCAAGAGGATTATTTTGGCACCAGCTCTCAGCTAATATTAACTGCGCCGCGTTAAGGTCGCCATGTTTGAGGCTGTGTCGAAAGCAGTTTTAGAAAGGCAGCTGCCGGCTTTTTCATCTCCCGCCTCTCGCTTCCTGGGCT
>NW_010413024.1:9625-15771 GCF_000710305.1 Buceros rhinoceros silvestris | reverse complement strand
AGGCAGTTTTAGAAAGGCCGCTGCCGGCTTGTTCATCTCCTGCCTCTGGCTGCTCGGCTCTCTCCTCCCCTCCCCTCCCACTGCAGCGTAGCTCTCTGCTTTACGTTTTTCACCACCGCAGTCAGCTGAAATAGCGTGCAAATGATATCTGCTTTTATTAACACCCCAGCATGCTCATGATGTGCTACAGCCTTTCTCGCAGGAAACAAAAAAATCACCTTGGGGTGCGCTGGGGGGCAGGCTGTGGACCAACCTCCACTCGCCCTTTAAGAAAAAGCCTGCAGTAATTTTCCATTACCCTGCACGGTCTTGTCTACGTGGCAAGAATTGTTTGTGGAGGCTGGAGCATCATGGGTGAGGCGTGAGCCCTGATCCGGCTGCGGTTGCTTGGCTACGCGCCGGCAGCACGCCAGACTTCTGGGAAGCACCTTTGTTCCTGAGCAGGGATTTGAGTTGTGTTTTCATGCTGAAGGCAGGGGACAAATGCTGCCTTTCTCAAGCAGCCTGGTAGAACTGGAGTTTCCAAATAGCATAAACCAGCCAGAATGCTCAGTAAGAATAGTAGGCGCAAGGTCCATCTACCTGTGATGGCTTCTCTGCCTTGTACAAGGAAATGAATTACAGTGAGCTCATGGTGTTTATTTGCTGTTGCGCTGAGAGTAATAGTCACTTAATCAAGGCAGTGTGTTGAATTGGGGAGAAATAATGTCAGCAAAATCTCCCCCCTGCTTTTGTTGTTTCCATCTAATAAACTAGACGTGTAGCTGCTGTTCTGCAACTTGATAAACAGATTTTTTTTTTTGGTGTTCTGCAACTTTATAAACAAATTTTTTTTTTTTTTTAATGTAAGCTCTGGCATCCCGATGGGCGAGTCTCTGCTGTAGTCCGCTGAGGGTTTGTCTCAAATGCCTGAAATATTTCAGATGCCACCAGCACATTGTGCAGCAGCACGGAGGATTAGCTTTGCTTGCTTTCCCTGCTGGCTGGGGCTTGGCTTCAAGTTTGGCAGCAGCAGCAGTGCAACAGGCATTTTCATGATGTCTTGAGCGCAGCCTCAGCTCCAGGATAGCTTATTTTATTTGTGTGAGGCTTGATGCTGCCTTTAATAACACAGCTTTGAGTTCCTCTGCGAGCAGCCTGCCTTGTCCAGGGCTCTCCCTACACCAGCAGCCAAAGCTACGCTGCTGACAAGCAAGTAAGTCCTCCCCGTTAGGTAACGCTGCCATTTGCTCTCTGCAGCAGCTCCAGGAGCCCTCAGGAGCTGCCCCCCAGGAGGAATGAACGAACGTGGCTTTTTGGGGTCTCTGGCTACCACTGGAAATCTGAGAATTTAAAAACTTGGTACCGGGTGGAACACACTGAGTGTCAGTCTTAATTTGGCTTCATGAAGCCAGAGGAGAATTTTATGCTCGTAATCTGGCATCCTTCATCACGCAGATGAACAAACCTCACCCAGCAAAGCACTGGCACAGCTACAAAGGGGACCACCTACCAAGCCCCGCTCCGTGGTGGGGGCAGATGAATTGTGGCTTTCGGGCATCGCTCTCTGGGCGCTGGCATAGCCCTCCCTGCAGCCCCGCCACCCTGCAATGTTTGTCTCCTGACCACACCTCTCTGAGGTTTATGGTTTAAAGATGGAGGCTTTCTGGGGTTTCTCTTCAAAATTAGCGATGTTTTCTGCTTTCAGTGCTCCTTTTCGGTCCTGTTGCCTCACATTTGGCCCTCCTACCACCTCCTCTTCATCCCTGCTGCTGCTGAGGGCTCTGTTGCTGCCACCCAGCAGCTCAGCTGATGGCCTGGCCATCTAAGGACCTGCCCAGCACCACCTGCTCCTGGAGAGCCACACAGGAAAGGTGGAGACGGGCACGTTTAGCAGCTTGGCTGCATGCTGTCTAACCTGGAACATGCTTGTCCTCCATCGGTGAAGTCTGCCTTGTATGTTGGGAATGACTGAGTGGATGTTTAGACTGAGTTTCCCTATCTCTAGGACAAATTTTCCCATATGAGTTAACTCGCTGGTTAGAAACAGCACTCACCCACCTTACACATGCTTGGCTCTTTGTTCAGTTAACTTTTTGGCTTGCCTTACCTGTCCTTGGATTGGTTGTAGTTGGGGTTTTTTTTAAAAAGAAGTTAACTACTGCCTGTTAGCAATTTCAGAAAATCTTGGTGTCTAAGGAAAGATAAGTTTGGCTCTTGAAAAGCAATTGTTAGTAGTAGCCCTCTTTCTCTTCATTGTGTTTTCAGATGTGAAAAGCAGAACTCATGAACTCTTGAATCTTTCCCAGAAGAAAAGCTAACACTGCGCAGCAGGATCCCTTTCTGAAAGACGTGTGGCCCTGTGCTGTGGCTGCTACAGTGTGCCACCACCACGACTCGCCTTTGCTTGGGATTTGCTTTGCAGGGTGAAAGGCTGAGGATCCGGTCTGCCAGGAGGAGGGTTGAGCAGTTAGGAATGTGGGTGAGTCACTGCCTTGTTTGAGGGATGAAACCTTCCATCCCAGTTTCTTATGCTTTGTTTCCTTTTCAAACTGCCGTGTTGATGAAGGTAACTCGTGCTCCTGTGGCTTCTCTGTGGCTCAGTCTTCACATCTGGTTTCACATTTTGTATTTCCTCCTTCAAAGCACATAGCTGAGACTCCATCTTTCTGTGTGCGCTCAGAAATCCACGGGATCCAGCAGACCTCATGAGATCAGAGCAGGCAAACCCACTTCCGACGCCAGCTGGTTTTCCGTACCGCCGGTGCAGCAGGGTGTAGTCCTTTCACAGCAGCGCCGCTAATTAAAAGAGTGGCAATTTCCAAACAGAAAATTGGGACAGTCTCTGAGGACAGTTTGTTTCAGGAAGACGAGAAAAGCAGAGGAGGGAAGAACATGTAGGAAAGACACAAAAAACCCCACAGTACAATTTTCTAACTTTTAGCTTTCAGCTGTTTGATTAAATGTAGGGACCTGTGACTGAATTATCTGATTTTGAAGGTTCTAAATACCTCAAATGCTATTACTGACTTTGAAAATAAGATCCTTACTTTACGTGGATGCTTAAGTGTGAGTTTAGGCTCGCTCTTTTACGTTTTGCAGATTGAAAAAAAAGCAATATTAAAGAGACTCTTCATTCATACAGTGTGCCATTTTCCTCTGCTGCAGTTTGACATCTTTTTTTCCTTATATAAAACCCAAGAATGAAAGCTATTTTTTTCCCCTTTGATTTAAGCCTGCCAGTTATTCCCAAAAGCTCAGTATATTTATTCCACAGCAAGCATGTGACTTGTGTGACTGTATAATTATGTCAAAATGAATTTGGGTTCCTTTTGTGGCAAAATGTTCTAAGGCCACAGATACGATTTGAATGCGTGATAAGCTCCGAGTATTGAGATTACAAGAAAAACTATCTACAGAATCCTAAGGATTAAGGTCATGCATGAGATATTTAATTCTCCCTCCTGTGAGGTTTGATTGCACGATATATTTCCACTGACTTCTTAAAATGAGAAAGCTTGAAAAATTGACCAGATTCTGTCAAATTTGCTCTGCTGCTATTGGGGTGCGAGGTGTTGAAGAAATAAGAACTGTGAGGAAAGGAGCAGCAGGGATTGGGAGGGTCAAAATCCCTCCTGGCTCACAGCTTGTAAGTGAGGAAAGGCACCGAGAGGCCTCTTTTCTGCCAGAATTTGATCCACTATAGAATTAACTATATCAGCAGAGGCAGCTCTTCCTCTTCTTTGTTGCTGTGATTGCAGCCGTGTTTCAAGGCTGTGTTTGGGGCCAAGGCTCCATTGTGTGAGGCCGAAGAATATGGGTCCTTACAAATAAAGGATGCGAGGTGAGGATAGGAGAAAAGAGGAGAGCAGAGTGGAGATGGTGGGGGAAGTACCTTGGCTCTACAGAAAATCAGCTGTAGGGTTTTTTCCCCTAGAGGCAGCTGTATGATCAGACAATACGCCACATGATAGAAGGAAAATTGGGATTGCTGTCTGTGGGCCAGCCAGCCCCTGAGGCACTGCAGACCACTGCTCACCTCTAAATTGGCCAGGAGCTGATTTATTTTTTAGAGGGGTGGCTGTTCTTCTGCTTGAATTTGCTCTGACATACCCAGTTCATTTTTGGTTTTTTTTTCCACAAGCTATTGAAAATCATCCAATGGGCATAATTTCCAGTAATGGATTCTGATGTATAAAAGGGGTGTTTCCATATGAAGAACAAACCACCCTGATTTTAACAGTGAAATATCGATCAGCTGCATGTGCACCCTCCCCAAATAACCTGTGGATGGAACAATTACACCCTGTTGAAGACTTTACTAGTCTCTTCTGTCCTTCATGTACCCATAACTAGGGCATCGCTGCAGCCTAACTGCCTGTCCCAAGGGAGCCTGGTGGTGTTTGTGCAAACCCCACTGGGCTGAGAAAGAGGTGGAGAAAGGCAGTTCTCTGCCCAGGATATATTTAGTGAATGCAGCTGTGGGAGGCAACAGGAACAAGAGAGCTCTTGCATTGCCAGAGTTCTGACAGCTCACATCCCTAAATCTGCTCTTTTCTTAGCAATACGTTTTTCTCCCTCTACAGCGTTTTTAATGTGAATGTAAAGTTATACTTTAATGCAGTCAGAATTGCTCCTGAAGCTTAGGAGTGAGATGCCAGCTTTGGTACAGCTCTTTGAGGGGAGCCGCGCTCAATTTCCACATGCACCAGACCTTCTCCATGGCAAACAGGGAGACAGGACTCTTCTCACCCAGTGGTGTAGGAACATGCCTTTCATGTACACTGCAGCGCTTGCTCGGACTAGAAGCAGACCTGCAGCTCCTCCCAAACAAATCAGCTCTGCCTCTTGCTCGGGCCGATGGGCTGGGGTGCAGAGCCTGCTCTCGGTATGCCAGGGCACTTTGTTGTGCTCTGCAAACTCTGCTGGTCTTACTGGCATCCCCAGGAGTCTGAGCCAATATCTGCTGGTGTGTCATGGAATAAAAAAAAAAAAGCACAAAAATGGGTTTACCAAGCCAGTGAGTCAAGCGGGAGCAAAGTATGTTCCTGTTGCTCTGCGTTAGGACTCCTTTGCCTGTAGTCTCTGGCCATGTTCAGACTTGCCCCTGGAGAAGATGACTGAGGCTGGGAATTCCCCATGCATGGTCTTCCCTGCCTTCTTTAGCAGCATTTAAACCTGAGCTAGTTGGCCTTGGGCACTAAAAGTTTATGACAAATTAAACTGCAGAATATAAAAAACTTTTTCGTCTTGTTCTAATGCAGTTAAGGGGTTAGAAAATCAAGGCTGGTGCAGGGAGGTCCACAGTATGTCTTGGTGTCTGGGCATGATGGAGACATACACATTTAGAGGGAACAGACTATGCCGTTGCTTTTAAGAGCTTGCCCCACCTCATGGTGTTTTTCCATCGGCAGCAGCACTGCTGGGAGAGGCTGCAGTGACACAGCTGGGTTTCCTCTGCCCGGTCAGCACCCTGACCCTTCCCAGCCCAGGTTTGCCATTCCCATGGCAGGGACTTGTACCCACCTGAGATCCATATCAGAAATGCAGCTCCTGTGGCTTTCACGGTTCCACCACAGGCTGGCACAGATCCTGAAACAAACCCAGCTTTTATTAAAACCGTGCTCTGTGTGTGTTCTGGACGGAGGTGTCCTTCCTCCGCATGTTGTGACCTAAAGGAGTTTCAGTGGTCGGTTAGTGTATCAAAAGTATTGAGTACTAAAGTGCAGAAAAATGTATCCCTGAACAAATCTGAGCAACCTTGATCCCCTGGGGACTCACGCAGTTTTCCTGTCCCTCATCTCGCTGAGTCTGTGCCTGAGGCTTGAGGTTTTTCAGCAGCTAAATGGTTAACTTCAGGACTAATTGGCTCAGAGCTCCAGTCCTTTGCAACAGATTATTGGCATGCTGGTAAGAGCAGCTCCCTTCCTCCCTTCCCCCATCATTATAAAAACATGTACTCTAGCGAGAAACCAAATACCACATGGCTCCCTACGCTGAGCCCATCCACACTCCAGCGCAGTACTGAGCACAAAAGTCCCTTTATATTTGGGAAGCGGAGGGAGAAAATTCTGGAAGCGCAAGATTGCGGTGAAAGCAGCTGAATTAGCAGATTTATTTGCACTGTACACTTGAGTCCAGCGTCCTGCATATCAGCCCCACAAGCA
>NW_010413024.1:0-9511 GCF_000710305.1 Buceros rhinoceros silvestris | reverse complement strand
GAAAGAGTCGCGGGTGTTTCCCAAAAGCTAAGGACGGACGGGAAAGGCTAAGGATGGCTCTGTGATGCTGTAGTGTTTCTGTTTGTCAGGTTACGGCTTTGTGGAGGCTCTCTGGAGTCCCCAAGGGACTGGATGTAAAGAGGAAAATGAAAGCTTAGGGGAAAAAAAAAAAAAAAGGCTGTATTTCTGGTTTCCTGCGGGGACGCGTGCAGTTTGGGGCAGCTGTCTACAGAGGCAGTCGCCATTTCATGAAGCAGCATTAATGCTGCAGGAGGAGACATGTTGTGTTCATGGGAGTCTGTCTCTTCAGATTTTTCTCCTTTGGTTTTAGTCAAGAGGCTTATTCACTCCACCTTCACCCTCTCCCTGTCCCAAGGCTTTGATTTTTAAGCTTAAGGTAAAGAAGTAATAACAACAAGTAAGAAAAAGAAGGAAAAAGTGTAAAAGTTCTCCGAGGGGATTGCAACCAACATCAGGTCTATTTCCAGGAGACTTAAAAAATTTTAGAGGTGTAACATGGTTCCAAAAACACCACCAAGCCCATAGTGGGGACAACCGGGGTGGCAGCGTGGCTGCGCAGCCGCGTCGCAGAGGCACAGCTGAGGTGGTCAGGGAAAGCGTGTCACCCCAGGTATGCTTGACACAGAGGGATTGTTTCTAGGACACAAAGATGTCTGACTGGCCCCGGCAGACACGACACCGGCCGTTTTCGACTGGCACGGGTTGACTTGATTTCTAGGTACTGATGTTAGTTTTAATCTAAAATCTCCCAACTACCTCTAGTACTGCTCGTTTGATCAAAACAGAAAACACTGACTGTGGCAGGAGCGAGATCAGACTGAATCCCCTTTGGTGCCAAACTCTTCGAGCAAGCAACAGTGGTTTTGCGAAGAGCTTTTGGTGTTGGAGCTGACTTTTTCCACTCGGAAATCTTTCCCCTGCAAAATACATTATAAGGCTCATTTGTTTAACAAGCCTCTGGAGCTGGGAGAGGGAGCATTAGTGCTGGTGTTTGGGAATACAAGCGATAGGGCTGCATTTGATTCTGGTTTCGCATCATTATTTTCTGGTTTCAGAGTCAGGAAAAGCTGCTCATTTATTTTTCATGTAGCTGTATTTTTATCCTGGCTTCTTAAGGAGGCAGGGCTTGTGGAATCATGCTGTCAGACGCCTTGAGCTTTTGATCTGACATTCAGTTTCCACAAATTTTGGTTCTAGAGTTTTTGCACTTGGGGGGAGGCTGCAGGTTATAGAGAAAAATTAGTGCTTTGATTCAGGGCTACAAGTGAGCGCAAAGGGTCTTTTCTGCTTTACCTCTAACCAGGCAATCAGCACCTATGTGCCAGCTGACTGGTCAGGAAGGCACAGCTCAGAAATATCGCAGCCTCTGCCTGCCTACGGCACAGGATGGGGGTGCTGCAGCAAAGCAGCTCTAGTTGGGTGTGTGACTGTCAGGAAAGCAGCCCTCATCATTTCATCTGCTCACAAAAGACTTGAAAACTTCTAGGCATGATATTAAAATCCAGATTGGGATGGCGAAAAGCACTGGTCATATTTAACACCAAGAGTAAGTCAGATTCCTCCCTGTCAGCTGCAGCTCAGGTTTGTGAGGTCTTTGATCTAAAAGGGTGTCTCCTTTTCAAGCCTGTCATCTGCAAAGATTTCTCTGATTCCTTCATTAGAGAAAAGCGAAGTAAAGAAACCATTTTGCCACCTCGAGATCGTTATTTTCTTGATTGCCCTAAGGTTACATTCAATCTGCAGGTCAAATGTAAACCTGAGTGCACTGTGCACTGGTGACCAGCAACACATGTGGTACAGAGCTCTGCTGTGGAGTTCCCGCTGAAGACTGTGCGTTATGATAATATAAAGCATAAAACAGTTTTCATATATAAAGCATATACTAATGTGCCTTTCTGACCCTCTTCATTAGGTAATATTTTCTCTAAAACTTAATTCCATTTTATTAACATCACTTGAGTAGATTTCAATATAATTTTTGGTTCCAGTTTTAATTACCTTTAGTGTGTGTGTGTGTGTATATAGATATAGTTAATCCCTTATTAATCTTTTGAATAGAACAGTTTTCATTCATGCAGCAAAGTTCTGCCCCTGAATATTCATTATCATCCCCTGATCTGCTAGCCAGGAGCTCAAGATCTTAATAATTGGAGTTTCGGGGGGGGAGGGGGGGAAGCAAGCCAATAATTAAAGTCCCAGTGTTTAATTTCTTCCCATGTTATGAATCTAAATTATTCAAGCATTTGACTTCACCTCCTACACATACAAACTCAGGGTTTTTTTCTCCTTTATCTGACACACCGTTCAAACTGTTTAATATCAGTAACACGTGTGGCTTCTTGCCAGAAAATTTTAGATAGCTTCTGAATTAAATACATTTTGTTTTGACCTATTTGTTTCTACTTAACTTGAACATTTGGCTCCTTGATATTCTGGTGTATGTATTCTGTGTTCTGTTTTTTGGCAGAGAGGGCTAAGAGGTGAAGTGCAGTTTAATGTATATTATTCCTTTTACCATTCTTAAATAAGCTAGAAAAATAAATGTTGGGAAAAATACAAAGAATAGTGATGCAATTACACCTACTTGCAACAAAAGTATGCTCTTACTCTTGAAAGTTTGACCTCTGCTTCATGTTTCTTTTCTTTTCTCTGGAAGGGTTGTCAGCGTTTTTCAACTGCTGATGTACATACCAATTCCTAAATCGCTTCATGTGCTTCCAGATCCTTAGGATAACATTCGGTTGGTTTAGACACACCAAGAAAAACCTGGAGTGATTCCTCGGATGCAAAGCTAATTACCTAGTGCTCAGTTAAAGGTACAGGCACAGAATTTAAGACCCCTATGTTCCGAGTAACAAGACGAGCTCAAAATGTCAGCTTTTGTCACTACATTAAATGTTTCAGACCTTAAGGCACATTAAGGTAATAGCTTCTTGTTAAATCCACTATTAAATCTTGATGAAAATAAGTCGCATTTTGGGCATGTAGAACCTTGTTCAAGTCTTCCACTGGGCGAAATTGCACTGAAAGTTGCGGTCAGATCTTTCAGTGACCGAGCGCTGTGGATGTCTCGCTCCATGTCTTGCATTCCCTCTGCTACTTTAATTGTACAAAAAGCCACTGACCTCATTTTGTGACAGGACTGTACCAACAGTGTGTTCCTTCCTGGGTTGCTGACATTTTCTCTCCAGCTCACCTTCTAATACTAATCTTTGACTAAATATTAAAAAACACTGTGAATGATTTCAAACTGAGAGAAAATTATCACCATTAATGGCTTGGTCAGGGAGAAAGAGCTCTTGTTTCAACACGGAAAGCTGTTGCCTGCAAGAGGTAAAGGTGCTGGTTCTGGAGTTCAGGTGGACTGACGTGCACAGAACTGCTCTAGACCCTGGGCACATGAGCTTTCTGAGCTGGAAAAAGCTCTGGCAGGAGCCAGTTTATAGCGAATTGACTGTAGGAGGAAAATACAAAAGCTCATGCAAAACATCAGTCTGACATGGTAGCTCTTTCTGTTCAGGTGACATTCTAATAGAAACGTGCCCCTGAAATAGTATCACCACATCAAAAATTGATTGGGCTCCTCATCAACAAGTATTGACATAATGAAGTTTGTTTTGAGCTACAAACACAAGGGGTCTTCTCTTTTATATACGCGGTACGTTACAACAGGGTGATTCGGTGCTTCGTCAGAGTGCCTATAAAGTAAAAAAAATGAGACGCTGGTAAGATTTCAGAAAAAAGGCCCGGTTTCTTTTCACTGCATGTGGCAGTTTGCTGGATAATGCATCATTTTGTCAACTATTATGTAGCGATCAATAAAATGCCCTACAGCGCTACCTGCGCACAAGAGACAAGAATGAAGATTGTTATGGAAACAGGCTTAAAACTTGCTTGAAATAAAAACCCCAGTTCTATACTTGCCATTTGGGAGGCCTGGGTTGTTTTTCTTTTCTATCTAGAGTAGCTGTAATTCATCCTGTTCAATTTGAGTGAAATTTGTCATGTTAGCAAGGGTGGTATGAAGACCTTTGCCTCCAAACTTCCAAGCATACTTGTTCTGCTCGTCATCTGAACTTTCCGAAGTCTCCCCTAGAAGTCACATGGATAGTTACTCAAAAAAAAAACCCCCAAAACTAGAGCTTATAGTTGTTTTGTCCTTGATTTTCATGTGTAAACACGTATTTGTGCTGTTTTCTCTTTTCTGATCATATTCCTCAAACACGTAAACAATCAAACTTTACCGGCTCGTGTTTGCAGAGAATACGTTTCAAGGATGGACAGATGAATGCCTCTGGAAAACAAAGTTTAAATCTGGACAAGGAAGTAATCATGCTAGAATTTCAAATTATCTGAGTTTAAAACTAAACCAAATTATTATTAATTTATCTGTATCTTCTGAAAATGTAATTTTTTTCCCAGCTACATTTAAAATCCAAATATACTGAAGATTTTGTTTAAAAGTTATAAAAGGCTCTTTTCTGACTCTTTAACAATTATGTGATATATCAGAAAATGGGAGAACAATATCTTTATTTTGAAGCATAAGATTGGGTATGGTCTTTTTAATCTTACCAATGCTTTTTTTTTTTTGGTTTACAGGCTCTTGCTAAAATGATGACCATCTCCCAGCTCAGCAGAACGTTCCTATGACTCTTCAGGTCGTGTGTGCAGCCAGTTTGGTAAAATAAAGAACACAGTTTGCAGTTTCTACCTTTTAAAGAGATGTACGACCCTACCCAGATGTCTAATCCTTGCATGTTTCCAGTCCTTCAAGTCTCATGGGCACAGAGAAGTTAAGAGTGTGTAAGTCCAGTCGCAGAAGCTGCCTTTGCACGTTCTAGCTGTAAGTAAGTGTTGAAGTTCCTGGGAAGGTGCATCTTACTTTATTTGCTTTCAAAGGTGACTAATAATAAGCGTAATAAGCGAAGTTGCGTCATTTTTTCATGTAAGAGACGTGTAATACCTTGTTAGCAATTGTATAAATTCTCGTGTCTAAGTAGTACAGACAAAATGGACAATCAGTACTTTTTCTACCCTGTCGCAGTCTTCTTACAGGCAAGCAGAATAGTTTGTAACCAAAAAAAAACCCCAGACCTTAAAAAAGCTGACCTTAAAAACCCAGATAATTTCATTCAAGAAGCAGGGTTTTATAAAAGGGGTAAAGATATGTTGTTCCAAGCTCCAGTGCCTTGCTTTTAAGAAGCAATTAAACATATTATTAGATGATTGCCTGAATGCTTTAAGGTCGAAACAGTCTAGAGTTTTAAACTGTCCTAAGACTTCACCCCAATAAAGGCTGCCCTATCTTCCCGCTTACACCTCCAGGACTGCTGCTAAAGGCAATCGCTGTACGGTCAATGTCGACCCAACACAGCGTAAGTACCTTGACTGAGATGGTCACTCTTTCTCACAGTTAAAATGGCATCAAGGAAAATTTGAAGATGATTTGAAATAATAACAAAACACTTCAAGTTTGAAACCTCCTTAAGAAAATCTGACTTGAGTTTGTAAGAAAAATACGTGTATATTCCTTAGTCAAGCTAATATAAAGCACAGTAATTAATCCTCTTGCTAGACCACAGTTCCTGGTCTTTTACTTGCCTCGGTGTGTACAGGAACTCATGGCAAACTGAGCGAGCGAGGTGGGTAGGTTGTTCAGGAGCTCTAACATTTGAGCTCAGGCCACAAGATCACATGTACAGGAACAACACTGATTCTTTGATGCGTTGTGACCAATGCATTAAAAATGTACTTAGGAAAGAGTTAAATCCCACAAAATAGATTTGTTCCACTTCTCACTTCCATTATGTCTTTATACTTTTTGATGACTGACTTTTCTTTGAAAACAGGAATAAAAAGAGGTGAATCTTGGTTAAAATGGCTTTGTTTTAAATAAACTGAAAAAGCACTGGAGTTTGGCTTAGCAGACTGAAAGATCTTTTTCTTTGTCATATGTTTATGACACTGATAAGAATTTGTTTCTAATTATTCAGGGTAGTAAATCTTTTTCTTGCCGCTCACAAGGTTCATCGTTCTGAACACGAGCACCAGACAAGTGCTAGCAAAGCCACCGTATTAACATCATCTTCGTTTTCAGCATTAAACCCTGGGAACAGAAAGGGCGGCTGTAAAAGTTCTCTCTCTGCCTGTGGATGTGTTTGCAATTATTCATTACAGGCTGGAACAAAAGCCTGGATCCGCGTTCCAGATCCAGACCCAGAGCAGAATGAAGAGCATGAGCTGATGGCTAGAACCGGTTGTTATCCTCTCTGCTGTTATTGCTTGTCCTGTGACCATGGTGAAAAGCTGTAGTGAGGATCAAACCGCCTTAACCACCTTCACCAATCACACAGGGACCTTGGTTCCACGCTGAGAACTTTGCGTTTACATTTCGGTCGATGTTCTGTCACTGCTGCGAGCAGCCCGCAGGTGCCAGCAGTGCAGGCACAGCCCCTCTGTGGGCGCTGCTCCAAAGTCCCAGGTTTTCAGAAGTGTGGTGGAAGGTAATGTGTATCTGCCTGGACAGTCACTGTGATTTTAATAGTGAAATACTGAGGAAGAAAACAGAAGGGGGGGAAAAAAAGGCAGGTTGTTTGTTTTAGTAAAGCATTATAAGTTACATACAAGAATAGAAAATAGGGTCTGCTTTATTCAGGACAAAGCGACCATTTCTGCAAACACCCAGTTTGCAGGAAGTTACATGCCTGCCACAAACCAGCTTGCTGCGTTCAAAGAGTATCTGATATCCTGTTTGCTTGTTCTCTGTTGAAATAATCCTTTGTTTGTCTTAGGGTTTGTCTCTAGGTTTGTCTTAGGGCTGAGAAAATGGTTATTCATTTCTCCTGAAAAGTGACAGTTTTGGTTGGAGAAAGGTTTGGTGACACGGCACATCTCCCAGTCTTGTCCCATCTTCCACTTTTGAACTTAAGCACTTTGTCAAATATTGGTGCCAGGTCTCCGGCCTTTATGTTCGTGTCTCCAAAGAGCCACATGCTGCATTCGCACCTCGTGTATCGCAAAGAACAAGCTTCTTCACCAATCTTCTGGCGTCCTCTGGTACAGAGGGCTTGTTGGGGCAGGCAGGGGAGGGATGCTGCCCCATGAAACTAAAGTGTGCTTTGGAATGTGGTCCCAAAGAGATAGTAACAATCTTCAAGGGAGCTTTGGGGGAAGGAGAAAAAGGTTGTAGAAGAAAATAGTTCTGGTGAGTACCGGGAAGTGAGGCTGTGTGCCTCCAGCTGGAATTCTGGCCACAGATGCAGTCTCAGAAAATAGTTTCCAAATTAGCAATGGAAACATTAAGTTGTTTCATTATTATCAGACATGTGATCCCTAAACCATGGCTGAAGTATTTGGTGTAATGATTCACAAAGCAAGAAAGTGTGTCTTCTAAAAGAGGAGAAATAAATGGTGTGGAGGAATTCGCTGTTGCGCAGAAATGCTGAATTTAAAAGGAAAAAGAAATGGAGTAATGGCAGAGGCGGCAGGGGTGAGAATGTTGTGTTCATACAGAGCTGCCCATAGGAGATAAACCTGTGGAAAAGGAGGCTAGCACTGTCCTGCTGTTTCATTAGGAGAAGAATGCCAACAGATGGACTGGGACCAGTTCACCACCAGCAGCGTTGTCTGACGAGGCTCTGGGGAGAGAGACCATTCTGATGTTCACATACGCACAACCCACTTGAAGCCAGGGAAGAGAAGAGGTAATGGACACCTGCGTAAGGTTTTTGGAGCTGCTTTAGGTCTTGCTGGCCTGGAAGCCAAAGAGCAGCACCGAATATACGTGTTCAATGAGGATATTAGACTTCCAATAATTTTTTGGTTATGTGTAGCAGCACTACAGTAAGTGACTTTCAAAAACATTTCTGTCTGTAAATGTACATGAGTGTTTTTTATAGAGAGGAGTAGTCGATTACACTAGGCAGCCTGGTACAGTTGGAGGAAATCAGATAATGGTTTGAGCATACGGGCCAGGTCTTGGTCAGTGACCACCCTAAACTCTACTGGGTGGAGTGGCATTACTCTTACAAAGAGCACTTATGTCTTGAATGCCTGATCTCTTTTCTCCCTTCCATGGGGTCTTTACAGGTGATCACGCTCTCTATAGTTTTCTAGAGATGTACTTGTGTTCTGGGAAGAAACAACAGAAAGGCTGGAAATTGTACACTGAACTTCTAATCTTAGTCCTTGCTGTGAAGTCGTAGCTTGCACAGTTGGCTGAAAATGCCGACATAAGTAGAAGTGCTTTTGCTGCGCCCTACTTTTATCTAGTTCCTGCCTTATCCTTGGTTGCCGTTTCCCTTTCTTCCCTGCTGGTAGTTTTTCCAGGGAGGACAGCAGTATCTGCTGGTGTGCTCCATTCATTCCTTGGCTGCGGTACCTTTATGCATCCCTTCTTCAAAGGGGACCACCTTATCACCATTGACTACAGGCAGTAGATTGGTGTGTTCCTCCCCTGCTCTCCTAGAGGAGGCTGGCTCTTCTCTGTGTTTTGAAAGGAAATACATCTCTCAGCTCAAAATCCTTTCTCTTCAGAGACATTAGCAAGTGACTCTTTTCAGCTGACTTCTGGCTTTTCCAGGACCCAGCTCAGCAGATGTCTGCTAAAGTCCGACTGCACGATTTCAAGGGCCAGACTGGCTCCTGAGACCTTCCACAATGGGTTTCGGCATTGTTGGTTTAATTGCTGCCATAACTACCCACGTTAGTAGTAAAAAAAGGAAGAATGGGACACCTTTCTCTCAGCTTTTAATGGCGTAAGCTGTGCAAGTGAGAAGAGAAAGGCGTGGGTAGCATTCCAAGTGCCTGCTGAAGTATGTAAATATTAATTATGCTGTGCTGTCTTGTTTTCTGGGTGTGCCTCTTGCAGAGGAACATCACAGGCTGGGGAGAGGCATTTATGACCAAGAATGTGGGGGGTGCCCCTCTATTCTGCTGATGTCTGGTTTCGATGGTAGTAGTCAAAATAGGAACCAGTGTCCTGGCGAGGCTGGCATGTCAGACAGTTTCTGTGGTGTTGGCTAAAAAAAAAAGAAATCACGATATCTAGTTCCATGCGGGTGTCTGTGGTGTTTCTGAGAGGTACCGATGATGAGTGGGATTGATGCTGTAGGCAGGCAGGCGATGCGGTTGCTCGGACCCTGTGCACCAGCGGGGCTCAGGAGCAGGCTGAGGGCGTCCAACGCAGAGGAAGCCCAGGGCAGTTGGCTGCGCTGGCGTCAGGAGAGTGAAGGTTTTCGTGGCACCGCTTTCTGTGGCGAGGTGGCTGGCGGGTGGGCTAGGCCCCAGGTCGGGCTGCCGCGGGTCAAGCGGCCATGAGAACAGAGGTGCTTGTTGATGGCGTGGCAGCGTAGGTTGCGGTACCGGGCGCGTCCCTGACGAGCTAAGCTGGGGGGCTGAACGTCACTGTAGATCGGTGCGGGCTGGCGGAGGGCGCCTTGGGCCGGCTGGGGTATGAAGAGATTTGCGAAAGGCAGGCTAGAGGAGA
>NW_010413023.1:0-8832 GCF_000710305.1 Buceros rhinoceros silvestris | reverse complement strand
GAGCCGCAGGACCCCGGCGAGGGACCGCGACGGGCGGCGGTGAGCGGGGAGCGTGTGCGGGGCTGCTGGCGGTGGGTTGGTTAGTTACTGGTGTAAACAGCTGGAGGGATGGAGCGGAGCAGACCCAGGCAGAGCACGGAGGGTGCTCGGAGGATTACGGCTCTGCGCGCTGGAAGCGGGCGGCAGGAGAAGGATTAGAGGGGAAGGGCAGAGGGAGCAGGATTTACCAGCTTTTCAGATATGCATTACAGCTTTCTATAATATTCCACTGGATTGTCTAGGACTTTGCCTGGCTACAACAGGAGTTCCTCGACCATAAAAGCAAGGTGAGTTTTCCCCTCTTTCTCTTACACAGTTGCGTTATCGGCTTCTGCAAGCTGCTTGTCAGCTGGCCCTGACACGAGAAATAACCAGACAACTTTTTGCAGAGGCTGAGGCATTCACATTCATTGCAGTCTGAACGGCTGTTTGATTTATTAATTTTATCCGTGGCATCTGAGTACACGAGGCTTAGCTGCATTATTTATAACGATTGCAGTTTGCTCTCGAGGTGCCCTTCTCTGAGCATCCACCAAACATTATACTTGAAAAGTAGGCACGGCTAACGCGAGTGTGTGTTTGTGTCACAGCCTGGTGAGGCAGGCTGGAACGCTCGGCTGCTCTGAACACTTTCTGAAGCATCATTGTGCTAAATAAACAGACTAACAGTTTTTAGGAGGTGGATGTTGCAGGAATTCAGATGTTATGAAATATACTTTTAAATACCTATGATTTAGTTACAGATATGCATGTTATTTTAATTCCAGTGGGTTTCCTTGCACACAGGAGAAGATCCCATCTCTAGCTACTGTGGGCTGAGGCAAAAATCAATATATGGTACATTTTTTACAACAATCTCTTGTAAACTTCAGCCTCAATCCACAGAAACGTATCGGGTTTTTTGGAAATCACAGATAAAGCATCATCTGCTGGTTGCTTGAGTTCTTAATATCAAAGGGATATGCATTATGCATGAGTGGTTTATTATTGATCAAAATACTTTCTAGGTTCAAGAATAGTGTTGGCCGATAGGTCTCAGGTTATCAGTGACTGGTGACAGCAGATCGCACGTTATCTTTGGAGTACGCATCCCTCTGTACGGAATGCGTGCGCACAGTGATATACCTCTGTGTGTATACACAGCAAAGGTAGGGGTATGTATATACGTCTGCATCTTTTCCACACTGGCAGGGAACTGATTCTCCTCATCACTTTATCACGAAGCTCGGTAAAAAGTGTTGGATTAATGGAAGAGATATCCTATTGCCATGGTGCTGGTACAGGCTGCCACTGAACACTTTCCAAGTCAGCACTCTGCCGCACAACACGCCTTCCTGGACCTGCTGCCTCCCTCAGACTCCTCTGCATCCCTCATCACAGGCTGCTGCCTCCACCAGCAACAATCTGCCTGGATTTACACCTACCTATGCTAGAAAATTGGTCTCAGGAAAGTGGAATATCTAGTGAAAGAGCTGCTGTGACCAAATTTGCCCAAGTTAGTGCTGACTCTCCAGCTGCAGGCTGCAGCTCTGCTCTGTGACATTGCCTTCCCCCCTCATCACAGGCTGCTGCCTCCACCAGCAACAATCTGCCTGGATTTACACCTACCTATGCTAGAAAATTGGTCTCAGGAAAGTGGAATATCTAGTGAAAGAGCTGCTGTGACCAAATTTGCCCAAGTTAGTGCTGACTCTCCAGCCGCAGGCTGCAGCTCTGCTCTGTGACATTGCCTTCCACTTCCAAACTGAATTATCTGTGAAACAACTCCCACGTTGTATACCGTAGATATAATGTGTATATTTAACTTGTGCCTTTTCAACTCAGTTTGACTAGTTTATGGACTATAGAGTTTTTCTTTCTGCTAATTCTGCATAAAGAGGGGTTTTTTTCCTGCTTTTTTATCAGAGTTCATCATTATTTAACAGTTTTAACGTGATACTGGTACCAAAGATAACTTGGCAATCTGATTACATCTGGTAGCAAGTGCACTTGAGGCAAGCAGTGGTGGAGGCAAACTTGGTGGAAAGCCCTCTCAAGCTGTCGCTAGAGCCTGTGGAGAAACTGTGGCACTTCCACCTCATTGCAGTTGGTTGTCAGACTTTATGTTGAACTTCAAGTACCACTCAAAGCAGCACTGTGTCAGAAAGAGCTGCTCTTGAGGGGCATGTGAGTAGAGCCAGCGCAGATCCATCCTCTAGCAAGTGAAACTGTGGAAGTTGGGAGAAGTGCTTATTGCTTCTGAAAGCCCAGACGGTCAGGGCAGATCTTTGGTAGGAAAGCTGGCATAACATGTCAGAGTGTCAGCGGGCAGGACAGGCTGGAGGACTCTTCACTTGCCTCATTACTTTATGAAAATCCCTAGAGCAGAAGCTTCATTTTGATGGGAAAGGAGTTAGTTTCTAGAAATATTTAAAAGCCAAATTATTCTCTAAATCAAACACCTGGAGGTGACTCGGGAAGAGCTGGGGAAGAAATCCTTTTAGTGTATTTAAATACAAACCCTCAGCAAGTTCTGCAGCAGCAGAACTGAATGACATGGGGTGTTCCACAAGGAGGGTGATGGGGCATGGGCACAAACAGCCTCACAAGTCTGTGCAAGACATCCTGCCTTGGAACGAAGAAGAAAAGGAGTTTTCTACTTCCCTTGCAGGAAGGGCAGGGATGAGAACACTGAAGCGCAGGACTGGCATGAACTGCCACGGTTGCTAGAGCCGTGTGGCACGTTGCTGTGCGAGGCTTGAGCCATACCAGGGCTCTCCATCTGAAGTGAATGCTCTGGGAGGGCCAGGTGGCTGGGTTCTGGATGGGTCTTGTTTGAGCATTGCATCGTAACTGCCAGAAAGGTTAATGATCTGGTTGTATTCCAGAGGCCTTTTCTCACAAAAAAGCACATGTTTAAGTTGATGAAGGAAAATAAGATTATAGTAACTCTCTTTTCAGTGCAAGAATATCCTAGGAAAGGTGATGGAATAACAAAATCATCTCTTTTCCTTTGCATAAATTCCTAAATTACATTGTTAAGTTAGTGAGACAATTCCATGTGACACTTGCTTAAGGAGCTAGAAAAAGTAACAGTGGACCTGAGCCAAAATCCATCAGCATCAACCTATATCTTGATCTGAGTGGATTTTGGCTTAAGACAGTAGAGAACCAGGACGTTTCTTCTAAGCTTTTACCGTGTGCTGCTTTCCAAACAAATGGGATCCACAGTTTCTTCTTCCTCATTTTTCCCATGATTTGGAAACTGGGATAACGTAGAACAATGTTGGCCGTGACTTTCCAAACAGCCTTGAGAAATGGCAGTGTATATCCCAAAGAAAGGCTGCGAGCCAAATCCTTCAGCTACGTCCTAGCTGACATTTGTCCTCAAAGAAAAAAAGAGGAGAAATGTGGAAGAGGGATGGATTTTTCTAAAAATAGTGTCTGTGAGTCCAATTCCCTTCAGTTTACAATAGAAAACAGAGTCTTGCTTCTGTGCCAAGAACTCTGAATTTGCAGAATCCTGATGGTCTTTAGACAAGATCAGCTATTGATGAGCTGCAGCCGCCAACGCGCTATTGACCTAAGCTTCTGCATCGAGCAATCTACTAAGGGACAGCCCTCAACCGAGCAACTCTTTACCTGCAAGTCTGGGGCTGTTCTTTAGGGTCTTCAGCCTTCACCGGTTTTCACAGCACTACTGAAACTGTTCAGTCTTCTCTTAGAATTCCGTAATTACCGCTTTAGCTGGGCGAGTACAGCAGCCAAGAACTTTGCAATTTTTCTTCTGTTTCTCTTTACAAATATATTAATGCAGCTGCCTAGTGAGACATCTTCTGTCACACTTTGCGAGATCATTTTGGAAGCAAGGTACTCTCCTGCTTTTCCTTGCAGCAACTTTTTAACGGCAGTTATAAATCTGCTATTGTATAAGTAATGAAAGAAAAATAAGGATTGAAAGAAAACCAGCACTTCAAACTGGAAATGCGTCGGGTCTGGTGTTTAGTCCCATCAGTGTCCTCTGAGTCACGATGTGCTGAGTTCACGATCTGTGCTCCGGCATTTCTCAGTGCTGTGAGTAACCTCGCAGCGTTGCAAAGACACCAGGGGAGGGGTATGTTCCCAGAGTGGTCTGGAATGAACAGACACGCAGACAACTCCCTTCTCTGTCTCCTTGCACAAAGGGCTCCCTACGGGTATGTCAGTGGTACCGGTGTTCCCTACCGGCCAAGCACACTGGTTTTATGAAGTATTGACAGAACTCTACAAAGACCTTGACCAGGCATAGCGGCTGTTCCTAGCATCTGCATGAGTTCAGCCAGGGGCTCGCACCCCCTCGAAAATGTCCGGCTGCCTCTGAGGGACCCATTCAGAGGAGCTGGGCTGCTGCAGCTCGTTTCAGAGGACACCGCTAAAGTCTCCTGGAGGATGCCACCTCTGCCACCCTGCTCTTTGGGCAGCAGCAAGACCCCTCAGGAGCAGGCTTAGAGGAGAGGAGAGCAGCATTTCTGTGGGTGATGGTGGGACCACGCTTTGGCCAATCTGTGCCAAACCTGTGGAAGAGCACCTCTGCCAGCCAACACCCAGCACCACGCACTCTGAATCCTGAGAGCACCTGAGTAAACCATAACCCACCTGCAACAGCGCTTGGGAGGATTCCCAGCACTGCGACAGTGGTCTGGACACTTGGCTACAGCCAGCAGATCCACTGGTGATCAAGTCATGGCAGATCTAGAGGGATCTTTCTTTTTAAGATGCTGGCTTTCCTAGAGAGAGTGAGAAGAATCGCAGCACTGCCCGTTTGAGGAAGCAGATCACAGCAGATTCATATTTTGAGATTCTGGGATTTCAGATAAAAAGCATTTTTCAGCTCTGCATTCAGTCCTGCTGGTATACAGAGAGGTCTTACAGGGAAAAAACCTCAAACTATTTTTTCTAATGACATTTCTAGACAAAAAAATCCAAGCACAAACAGCTAAAATGCTGTTCAAACAACTGAATGGTTATCTGACTTCTGAACAGGCAGAATTCATCTGTCACTAGTAAAGTGAATAAATTCGTATTTTATAAAATAAGATCACTCCATGCTTTTCTGAACCCCATCAAATTCTTGCCCTGAATAACCATTTTATAAAACACAGCCACCAGACACATCACTTATTTCACGGTGCAAGGGATCCTTTCCTTGCTGAAGGCACAGCACCCAACACATCTTGTGTTCTACCACTCAGCAGCTCCAAAGCTGAAGCACTGATCCTCGCCAGCACTCGTTATTTTCCTTTTTTCAGTTGCAGCATTAACCCGTTCATTGTTCTCTTCACCTGGAGGTCTTCTCTGCTCTTTAACAGTGCTCATTGCCCATCTCAACGTCCTTTCAATTATCATTCTATGATTTTACTAACTCAACTCCCAATTAATGTGGTCCTAAATCCCCTTTGGCTGTGAGAACTGATAAATAGGAACAGAAGACTCTACTTTTCTGCCATTTAACTTCATTCATTTTAAGTGAAACATGCGTGAAAAAGACAAACGATACATTTTCTATTACCAGATACTAGTTCATATCCTCCTATTCTTTCCTTTTTAATATCATCATCAGAAGTGATGCACTTCAATTCTTTTAGGCATACTTTGATGATATTGCAATATGCAGTTTATGGAAAAATCAAATGACATTTTTTTATGTCAGCAGCGCTCTCTGTTATTTCCCCACTAAAAAGCAACATTTAATTTTTGCATTGCAGATTTGCAGCAGTTGCTGTGGGCGGAGAGTCTGCTTATTTATTTGGTTGGGTTTTACTACAATGTACTGTCATGGCAACTGTACTGAGGGCGAATGCATCTGGAGGTAATTTATATTTGTCATATTGACTGCAGCAAAATTGGCTTGTACCTTTTAAACTTCTTCAACCACTGGGCAAAGGCAAAGTGAGCCTCTGAGACCCAGAGGCAGCTTCTCCCTGGTAAATAAATAAATAAGGACACCAGGCAGATCAACAGGAGCTATGACAAACGTTCCTTGGGATGCAGAGCCTGCTGCATATGTAAACGAGCTCCAACACCTTGGGCAGCTCTCCTGGTTTTGCTGATGCACTGGAGGTTTTCATCCCCCTCACGCAGAAGACAGCATTTCGTGCCCTGCCCAGCGGTTGTTTGGGCAGGCAGTGGCCTGACCCTTCTCCCCTGGCACCAGGAGGCGTTGCGTGCTGCCCAGACAAAGGGTCCTCTTGTCACGCGGATGGTGCAGCTCCCAGCTGCTCCACTTACTATCACTGCAAACATGGAGAAACTCGACTGAAAACCACAGAAAGGCCCCAGCAAAGAGTGGTGTTAAAAGGGACTAAACTGGGCCACTGATGCAGTTTCTTGCGTACCACGACTGACCTCCGCTACATGGCTTCAGTGATCCTTCTCCAGCTGAGCTGGTGCTCTCAGCATCACTGATGCCTTTCCCAGGCAGATGGCTTGGACACACTGAAGGAGCTGGCTCAAAGCGTTCCTTGCTATTGTAACTGGATCGCTTTGAGAGGAAACCAGAAGAGCTATGAAACAGTTACAGATGGGCAAAGATGACTGCAGGTCTGAGAAACTCATCACCTGGCTGCTAGGGGCGGAAAAATATCTTAAGCCGCTTGAATGCCTAAGGGACCACAGCCATCATCACCTCAGCGATGAGGCTTTGCAGCAGCCTTCATTAAGAAGGACCATCCCTTTGTGTTCCAGAGGGCAGCTCCAACAGGGTGCTGCTGGCTCAGGCACCCACCGCCCAGGCACGCGGCTGCCTCTGCTGCCAGCCAATCCTCACCTCAAAGCACCGCGCGCTATACGGAGCACGGTCATCCCCCAGTCAGAACCTCAAACGCACGCATCTTCCTTTCAGACTGGACAGTCTCTTCGGGGAATAGCTTGAGATTCCAGTAGCCCCATGTTAGGAACAACTAGTGAATCCAATCGTACCTCTGCTGATAGACTATTTCTTCAGATAAATTAGCGCAGGAACAATCTGCAGTATCTAATTATGGCAATTTCCTCTTCATCTGCCTAGGTACTTCTGACCCTTTTACTGTAATTCTTGAGCACTCACAACGTTGATCAGAGATTTTCAATAATTTAACTTTAAGGGTCAGCTCCTTAGCTGGTGTAAATCAATGGATTTTCTTTGGCTTTGGAGCTGATCAGAAGGGAGTTGTGTTGACTTTTACACTGGAGAAAGCAATCTTAATTTACTACAGTGAGCTATAGCCTCGCACCTCCTCGCCGTCCAGAGTACTCGGAGAACATGTAGAGATACACACACGGAATATCTTTGGATTTTTCTCAGCCCTATGCAGTTGAGACCAGTGTACATGCACTGTAACAAAAGATATAAATAAAAGCAGCTAAATCAGGTCCTCAACACCACACGACTTTTAGTAAGATTAGAAGACAGGGACTCCTGCCTTGCTCCAGCCCCATTTAGCAACTGAGGTTTAAAGGTGACACAAAAGGAATTTGGGCTCAGTTGATGAAAGGTTCAGGTGAGCTTTAATATATTTTTGGCCTAGAAGTTTTTTGAGCTTTCTCTGCTGCTTAAGATAGAAAACTTGCACAACTAAATGAAAAACAGAACGGGTGGAGACTGAATTGGTAGCAGCTATTTAAGAAAGACACATCAGTGAATATCCACCAAACTAAACCAGATACCGAAACCAGACATACAGCGAACGGGTGTTTCTTTGCCAGGACTGTGGGTTTCAAGAGCACGCTTCAATTGCAAGTTAAGCAAAAGCCATAATATTTTCTTTTCTGGAAAACACTGCATCTTTTCTCCGCACTTGCCTGGCTCCACAGAGAAGTGATTGACTGGGAAAACAGGAACTTATGGGGAGATGCCAGCTTTCATTTGCTGCGGGAGGTTAAAGGTTCCCTAGAGCACAAAGGAGCTTTTCTAGCCTAGACAATCCCATCGTGGTACGCATCAGCACAACTAAAGCCTGGGAAGCACAGAGCGGTCAAGAGATACCTAGTGAAACCCAAACTGAGGTTTTTTCTGAACATTCACTAGTTTTTATCCACAGGCATCCACACATCAATATTTGGCAATAGAAACCCACCAAAGACCTAGCAGGATCTCTGGCGACATGCAGAGCAGCTCACACAGCTCCATGTGTCAGTACAGAATCCCCAAAGATCCTCCCAGCATAAAGCCCGACTTTACTGTGCTGCGAAGAGATTAATAATTATTATCTTATCTATTGCGAGTTGATGCAAAACCCTTTTTTCCGCACACACACCCACACTGCTGTTTCCTTCTGATCTGCATTTGTAGCTTAGCTACTGTTTAGCTGAAAGGAAGGCATTTGATAATACCTTCCTAAAAAGATGCCTATACTGCGGCTGCCTGTTCCAGCCCGAGACAAAGAATGGAGATGTCAGCTACTGACAGAAGAAAACAAAGAACTTTTTTCCCAAATGTCTGAAAGAACCTCATCATAAAGGTATTTTTTGTGTATTCCAAGTTAAAAAAAAAAAAGAGAAGAAAAACCAGTAAGGCTGAAGATCTGAAACTAGTTCTGCTTAATCACTTCTTCTCATTGGATTATAGTTTTTATAGTGCGTAATTATAAACAACAGATGGAGAAACGCTCAGCTAGAAGAAAAAAGGGGTGGGTGGGGAAAGTCACCCTGATGACGGGTATTTTCTCATTGGACGTGAACCAACCTTCCCCCCTTGGTATTTCAGGTTTCAGCCTTGGCTGTTGGGCAGCTCGGCGGAGCTCAGCGATGGCATCGCGCCAGGGGCGTGCGGAGCCCCTGGGCCAGCCGGGCGCCTGA
>NW_010413022.1:576-5318 GCF_000710305.1 Buceros rhinoceros silvestris | reverse complement strand
GCAGATCCTGTACCGCCAGCTGCGGTGGTCGCAGCTGCTTCTGTCACCCCTCTTGAACAGGTAAAAGAGACAGTTCAGCCCTGGGTGTTTTGTTCTCGTGTGTTGTTAAACTGCTCAGGGATTATTTTTGAAGAACAGAAAGACTTTTCAGTCAGGGCGTTGGGGTTGTGCTCTGGCTCCTGACTAATGCCTCAAGCTTTTGCATTTAAAGAGCTCCTGCGGTACTTGGTCTGTGTTGTCCAATGCTGTGGATAAAAAAAGGGGAACTTGCTGCTTGTACTTTTTCACTTTTAGTATTTGTGATTTCTCTAAAGATAGCTGGATTGTGACTAGACAAAATATATTTACTTTGCATTTATTTGTATCTTTTGTGAGTACCCCTGCAGCTGTAGCTCTGCTCCCTGACAATCTCTCTTCTTTCTTCTTCACCCAGACTTCCTTCCTCTGAAATGTGATGCGTGTGGGGAAGTCTTCTGTAAAGATCACATCCGTTATGAGGACCACAAGTGCAGCTCCGCTTACAAGAAAGTAGGTTCCCATACGTGAGTCAGCAATTCACACTGCAGAATTGCCAAGTCATGCCAAAGGCTGCTCTGAAACTTGACCTGTGGCTTTAGTAGAGGCAGGTGGGAGAACCACAAGATAACAAGTTAACGATTCAGCTGAGTTTCAGGTGTATCAAACCATGACATTTCAGAGGTCAGTGCTGCTAGAGTCTAATTTCTTTCATGTACACCTCACCCTCTAGGGGAGGAGTGCTCTGTATTTTAAGAAATTTGTTTGCAGCCTCCTTCCCTTAAGCTGAAGGACAGCGAACATGAGACTATGGAAGAAATAAACAGAATAAGTGGGGCCAAACTTTTACCTCTGGCCCATACTTGAGCTCTGAAGTGTTCCAAGGCTGTAATTCTAGAAAGCCTCGAAGCATATTTAAAGCCAACTTACCAAATATATGGCCACAGACTGATTTGCACAGTACATCTGTGTATTTTGGATAGCGATTTGTGGTTACCTTTGTGCAGTAGGTCTCTAAAAGCATTAGTAAATGAGTAGAACATGAAACACTTGTAGAGACACTTCTGTCACCTGTCGGTAAGAGAAGGGGAGGGCCGGAAAAAAAGGTTGGACTAATCTGTGGTGTGTATTTCTAGAACATGCAGGTTCCAGTGTGTCCGCTCTGTCACGCACCTATCCCAGTACAGAAGGGGGAAATACCAGACATTGTAGTTGGAGCCCACATGGATAAGGACTGCAAATACAATCCAGCGCAGCAAAGGCAGAGGGTAAGGAAACTGCTGCTGAAGTCTGAACTGCCTGCCTCATCCTTTGGAGTTTTGCTCTTCTGACACAGTGCGTAGAAGCTTGCTCTCCTTCCTCTTAGCTCTAAGGGAGCTCAAGCATTTGTGCTCCAGCTTGGTCGCTATCTGGGAAGCTGTTCACACAACACCAGCAGGCATTGCCAACTCGGTGTCCTCTGTTGTTTAGATCTTTACCAACAAGTGCCTAAAGCCAGGCTGCAAGAGGAAAGAGATGATGAAGGTGGTTTGCGAACAGTGTGGTGGCAACTTCTGCATAAAACATCGGCATCCTCTGGATCATGACTGTAAGGGCAGCAGCCACCCCACCTCCAAGGCAGGGTAAGGTGGATTTATGATACTTTAAGCTCAAGCTGATATTTCAGAGCTAGAATCAGGGGTTGGTGGGGAGCTCAGACAAACAGGGAATTCTGTAAACAACTGGTCGTGTCAATAAAAAAGATGCTTGCTGTTTGTATCTCAGGCTTAATTTCTGAAAGTCTGTGAGCCAAGATGAAAGCTTGCCTAATGCTTTCCTAAAATTCTCTCAAGCTTACCTGTGTCAGTCTCTTTTAATTGAGAATTGGCAATGGCCAACTCAAGTACCTTAGGATTCTAGGCTTTAGATCCAGACCCCAAAGTTCTGCCCAGCACCTCAAAGTAACTCAAACCAATCAATACCCATCCAAGTTTAAACTTAAAAATCTGCCTCTTGCAGGCAGCTGTACCTTCATGGCTCTGGGTGTAAGACTCGGGTGACAGATGCAGATGGTGAAACTGGATGGAAGGGTGAAACTCTGGCAGTGGGCACAGGAGGTGCTGAGCCTGGCTGTGTTTCTTTGTAGATGTGCAGCTCTGATGAGAGCCTCTCAAACCGCGTTCAAGTCGACAGGAGCCATTGGAGTGCCTTCTAATGGGAGCCCTCAGCACAACAGGTACGAGCTGTGACAGGAGAACACAAATGTGGCTCAAAAATAGCCCTGTGTCAGCAGGGTGCAGGAGTGGCTTTACCGTCCCTCTCATTGCTCTAGAGTTGGTGGCTGACCTTTAATTGGTGCTGGGAGTGTGGTGGGGAGCTCCTGACAGCACGAGTAAATCGTTACTCCTCTGCGCTGAGGTCACTAAAATGGTTGTATAGACACAAGCATTAGGACCATCACATTGTTGTAACAGCGCTTTGGGCTCCCACCTGCCCAGTGTGAGGCCTGGGCACGCTCTGGAGAACGGAGTGTCATGAGAATGCTGAGGAAATCACAGCAAGCTTCTGAGTGAAAACAGAGCACCCAGGCCCTTCCCTGCCGTGCTGTATCTCCTTGTGACTGGAAGCTCTAGTCGAGTAACTCTTAGAGTGTATCCTTCTGTCTTTCAGATGCAGATAGCAGAGGCTCTTCACATCTGGATTGAATCTCTACTTTAAAGTTAGTTTTGTCTATAGCTCTCTAAAATGTTCTATGCTGTTACTTATTTTTGTATCATAATGTTTTGTGCTTTCAATAAACTGCCACCCTTTCCAAGCCAGCTTTATTTGTTCTGATATTAGGAATAAGAACACTTAATACTATGAAAAATACTTGGTGGAGGAGGTGGGGGATGGTGGTAGGAAGAAGACTAAAACCAGGGTGAAACACCGTCAGCTCTGCTTAGGTTGTGCTAGGTCTGAACTATGAGTCTCTGAAGATGGAATTCTGAAATACAAGCTGCTGCCATGTGTCATGCTCTTGGAAGAGAACTGGCACACGATGCAGCATCCTGCTTGACAAACAACATACATCAATGTGTAGCAACTTATGTACAAGCTGCCTCTTGGTTTCTGAATGTTTTTGGAGTACTTGATTTATAAAGCCATACCTTGCTTTTCCAGGCCTTCCCGAAGCAGTTCACTGCAGGCTAGTGCTGATGGGGGCATGCACAGTATAATTCTTCATAATTTATTGCCCCTTAGGTAAAAACCTGGACTTGCATTGTATTTTTTTCAGTTGAGGCAAAAGGAAGCTGGAGACAGTAGTATGAACTGTTTGTGTCTCCTGTAATAGAGCATTGTCTAGGGAGGCTACTCTTGCTGTCACCCCGAAAAGCTTCAGCAAGTGAAGAGAAGAGGCATTGTCTGTTCATCCTGATCAGCTGTCTGGGCTCTTTAGAAGTGTGTGACTCTCCAGCTGCTTAGCTTGAGCCTTGAGTGGTGTGGGTTGGTGAAATGGAAATGTGCTGTTAATGAGCAGTGCTAATTCCCCAGCTGGGATCTGAGCAGACCTCTCATCCAGCTAATTGTGAGACAAATGCCAAGGCTTACTGATGATGTCAGGGGGTCAAGACCTCAATTTCATGTGCCACTGGAGCTGTTCCTCTGTGTGCTGATGCTGGTGGGCTGGAGCATTGGCTTAGGACCGGCTGAAGGGTAATTGCAGTGCCCTGAATCGCCTGCAGCTACGGGTGCCCAGCACTGCTCTGCTGAGGAGGGAGGATGAGCAGTTGGCATAGCAGGGGCTGTTCCCTGACCTGGGGAAAACAATCTTTGATAGTATAAGATAGTATAAGATGTGAGCACGAGCGTGGCTAATGTGTGTGCCCGATGCGACCTTGAAGAGTTCTGCCATTGTGCGGACACTCGTGTGCCTCTTGTACTCTGAGGACTAAGCCTCTTCAGAGAGAACCAAATGCTGCCCAAAGAGGAGATGTGGATTTATGGTCCTTCACAGGGGTAGCGTGTAAACCACATACGTTCTGAGCTGTAGGCCTTTCATCAGAAGGGGCAGAGATAACTTCTGTTCAATGCAGAACAAAATATCTGGGCTATTCGTGTTTGGCCCAATGTGATTTCTTCTCATCCAGGAGAAGTTTTTGGCTGCAGCTGGCCAAAGCTGACTATGTAATGTAGGAATGAGTTACCACTTATTCTGCATGGTCTAATTTTACGCAATCACGGTTGAAATTGTCACTTGGCAGTGTCTGTAATACTGTGTGTAACCACGGGATGTCACAACAGGATGTGTAATGAAACGATCATGGTTTGGGGACGTCTAAACATAGCAGACAAGCTCGGCCTGTTGGCATTGGAACAAAAGCTTAAATCACAGCTCTAATTTTAGATACCGTCCCCTACTGATTATCCCGTGTGCTCCAACGCCCGAGCTCAGCCCCAGAGCGCACTGCTGCACCCCAGGACTCCTGCCGTGTTTCTGTGTGACACGTAACCGGCTGTGCCATCCCAAACGGTGCTGTGCTCCCCCCCTGTGATCCGGGAAGGGGTTTCCAGCGGAGGTGCTGGCCGCGGCGTGAGGACGCGGACCAGAGCCGAGGGGCTCTGCCCAGCCCAGCGGTGATGCGGGGGGGGACGGGACTAGCACTCTGCGGTGTGGGAGGAGGGGAAGGGCGGAAGGTGTGAGCCTAGTTTGGCCAGGAGGAGGCAGGGGGGGAAGGACGACCTCTTCGCACGGGTCCAGGTGACGG
>NW_010413022.1:0-385 GCF_000710305.1 Buceros rhinoceros silvestris | reverse complement strand
CCCACCTGTTCCTGCCGCAGCCAGCACCCGGCTGCTGCTGGAAACGAAGCAAATGGGAAAAAATACCTCTTCTGGCTTGTCATCAAAAAAATTCTCCATCTATGTGTGCGCCTGCGGTAAATACTCTTGCCCGCGAATGACCAGGGGGAAGCGGCAATGTTTGTGCACAAGGTGTTTACAGAAAATGAGATCAGGGAACCGAGCGTGTCCCCTGGGAGCCTTGTCCCGGGAGGTTTTCTTGTCCCCTCGAACTGCAGCTGCTCCCGGCGCGTTCCGTCAGACCCGACGGGACCGCGGGGACCGCGGGCTCAGCCCGGGGCTCCCGGGCTCTGCTGGTTTAACGGAACCTGCCCGCTCTCCCTGAGCCGCATCTCACCGCGTCCGC
>NW_010413021.1:3721-16842 GCF_000710305.1 Buceros rhinoceros silvestris | reverse complement strand
TTTAAAGATATATTTTTTAAAAATTGATCAATTATGTGAATAAAAATACAGGCTTTTGTTTGCGCTCAATGTTCATTTCAGTAACAATCTGAAATTTTTGTTGTTATGAGACCTTTTCTTAATGTGGGAAAGCGAACAAAAGTCTTTTCTGCTGCAGTGAGACCATCTCCAAAAGGTGATTTTGAGGAAAGAGTTTAAGAAATAACTATTTATTTCTGGTTTGTTTTTAAAGAGTTGGTTTAATTGTGCAACTAACTTGAAAGTTATGCTTGTTTTTCCAGTGAAGGAACAGACCTACTCAGGAGGAACAAAAGCTTTTCCTTATATTTTATGAGAGCCTGGGGAGAATAAATAAGAAATGTATGAGGAAAATTACAGAGATCTTTAAGCTCCAAAAATCTGCACCTTATTCCATAAAAAAACCTGCTCTTCTATTTGTGTTTCTATACACCCTGCGAATACTCCTGAGTCTCCTCCTAGTGCCTTTGACTTCACAAACCTTGATGTAAAAGGGGTAAGATGGAAGAGCCCATGCCCTCTCCTCCCTCTCCTCCACGTGCATCTACAACTCACTAGGTAGCACCATGAGGAAGCCCCAGAGGTGACCTTCCAGCTCACCAGCTGAGACCCTGGAGGAGGTGGCTTGCCCCGTAGTTTTGGGGAGCAGCCGCGCAGAGTGTGCCCGAGTGTGTTGCAGTGCTTCCAGGGACCGCCCTGGCTTGCCGAGGAGGAGGTTTGCCATGCTCTGCCACGTTCGGGTCCATGCATGCCGCAGGAGGTTGACGCTAGCAGCAAGGCAACCGGCTGCGGAGCGTGATGACATTCTGCTTGAAGAGGCGGCTCCCGCTCAGCACGAACGACAGCAGGTCCAGACAGCTGAGGGCAGTCAGACCTAAAAACACTTCATTGTAGCTTTCTAACTGGTCATTCATGTGCTGCATGTAGTAGACCCTAAAGAGGTGATAGGGGAGGAAGCAAATTATGATGACGCAGATGAAAATCAAGTTTTTCACCTGGGCCCAGAACTCTTGGTGCGACCAGAGGGAGGTGGAAAGTTTTTTCGCCACTTTTACCAGGATGAAAATCTGCAGGCCCAAGAGGACACAAGTAATGCAGGAGATAGCCACAACTATGGTGTAGTTCAGAGCTTTCACGCTCTCCTGCTGTAGTTCTTTGTGGAACTTAAAGCACGTTGTATCATTGTATGAGCCTGAGCGTCCATACTCAAAGTACAAGACTGGCACCACAAGGACCATGACGAGGACCCACACGGCAGCGCTTGCCGCCATGGCGTGCAGCTTCCTGTAAAACTCCACCTTGTCCTTCCATTGAAAGAAGACGAGCCACCGGATCACCAGCGTGATGACGTAGAATAGGAAGGTCAGGTACATGTGGATGTGCACCATTGCACTCACCATTTTGCAAAACGGCATCTTGAAGATCCACTTCTTGTTGATATAGTAGTACAGGCGGAAGGGCACCGTGAAGAGGAGGAGGGTGTGCACAACAACCAGGTTGATGATGGCTGTAGTGGTCACGGACAGAGTGTTCATCTTGACCAGCACAAATGACATTGTGATGGACCCGATCCCACCTCCAGCAAAGGCAACAGAGTAGACAGTGATCAGTATGGCACTCATGGCGTTGGTGTGAGTGAAGCCACGGCAGGAGTCACTGCAGTTTCTGTTCTCTTCAGCCATCTTCCTGAAATCTTCTGCGTCCATATTCTAGAAATGAAAGAATGCATAAAGACTAAGAGAAGGTAGGAATGAGAGGGCCCACCTGAAAAGCCAGCAGAGCTTTCCACCTGGGATAAACCTGGAATCTTACAGCAGGCACAAGCTGTAACTGCTAGTATTATCCAAAAACCCTGCAGCCTAGAGAAAAATGGCTGAGAAGGTCAGGCAGAGAAGCCGCTCTAGTCCTTAAGGCATTGCTAGCCATCCCCTTACAACCACGCATGAGTTAGCAGGATGCGGGAAGAAGAGATCCTTAGAGAAATGACACAATTCTGGTGGCTTTGAGCTCTCTCTGTTACTAGTTCTCCTCTCTTTTGAGCATCTGCATGCTTTTGCAGTGCAGATCAGAGATACCGTTCAAATTCTGCTACTCATAAACCAGTTTGTTTATTTGCAACCCAAATCTGCCCTTCCCCGAGCCAGATAACAACCATATGTTGTTCTATCAAAGCTACAAATTGTTACTGAGAGCTGGGTTTTGCACACATTAGTCAACTCTTTCTTCTCCATGGACATGAGTAAGGGATTAAACACCATGGATACCCATGTTCCATGGAGATCCTGCTCAGCTCCTGCCAGACCGGGTAGCGTGGGCGGTGCTGTCCTGGTGCTCAGGGTCTTCTCACATCCGATGTGTGGTAACTGGGTGTTACAAAACGGGCTCTTAGAAAACGTTAGGAAAGGGCATCCTGTGTTGGTGCAACTGTGGCCTGAGCTGAGACCAAAGGAAAGTTATTAGCAAATTTAGTAAGTATGCCACGCATTTTTAGTATATTACTGTTGCAAAGAGAGATTAAATATAGTTCTTATAATTCTAACTATAACTTGTGGTAGGATTCTTAAGTACCACACAACCATCTTGGGAGAGGAAGAGTCCAGGCAGGGCGTTATCCTGAAATATGTCTGCATCTATGAAAATATTAAGGCGATGTCCACACTACGGTCACAGAGGAGAGGTGAAAACCGAACCGTGCTGGGCTCTGTACTAAAAGAGACAAAACCTGTAACAGTTTAATAAACCGGTTTTGCTTGCAGTGGGGAATGAATATCTGCCATGCATCTCTGGTATTTTTTGTTGTTTCTTAGCAATATTTCTAAGCATTCACCCCTAAAGTCATCACAATCTCTTTATACCTTGAGAAGTGAGTTATTCTCTAGCTATCCCAACATCTCAAAGACTCCAGGTATTTCACTGTAACCCTCAGAAATGCAACTGATGTGTTGGTTGTTGGCACTTGCTGACCTTTTCTGTTTGAAACTGTGTTTCAGGGTTATGTGGACATCGAATTCCAGTGCATTATGAGAAGTAAAAAGGGCTGCAACGAAAGAGCTTTATCTCCAAGGTGCCGCTGATTGGCACACGGCGGCTCTTGCATCAGAAACCATGCAAGTTCCTTCCAGTTCTGTTCTCATCGCGTTTCAGCCTCACAACTGGGCACGCCAGCAGGGATGAGCAATAGCTGTTCAGCAGTTTCTCCAAGTTGTTAAGCTTTAATTCGAAAAGATGTCTCTAAAAAGTGGCACCATCGCACTGCTTTAATTTAAAATGCGTATTTAAAGTTTCCAAAGTGCCACTAACAGCAATACGCTGGAAACACGGGTTGGTGCGAGCAGCCCCAGCCGCGATGCTGCGATTGGAGAGGAAGGACCCCTTGCAGTCACCCTTCGGAGCCCAGCAGTGACGCTGGAACTGAAGGCAGTCAGGAACAGATAAGCGAAAGTCAGATAACTGCTATTTTTCTCAGACATTTCTATTAAGGAGGCAGTGAGAGACCTATTTCTGTCTGCAAATAAGCAACCGAGACACTGAAACACAGGTTTCTGCAGAATTTTGCGGTCGTCGCTAAATCCCTTTGTTGTAAGGTTCTGCAGGAAATCTCATTCTCATTAATCTTAAAGGAAAAAGCTGCCAGTAGCTGTGATGAATGCAGAGTACAGCGTGATGCAGAGTGTGTTTCACATAGGAAATGCTGCTTTCTGGTGAAATGAGGCTTCCTATTGTACTGACATTCTCACGGCTACAACTCACTGACCTGAACTACCACTAACAAGTCCTTTGGCCAGAACTTTACAGGAAACATGTGACATGAGAATGGGTGCAGAGACTAATTAACAATATAACATAAGGATATACACTGAACCTCACAGGAAACGTGATCTACAGAAGTCTCCAAGAGCTGGAAAATATCTCACAGCAGAGGAGGAGCAACAGAAGAGACCGCTGAGCGCAGTACCAAGCTGTCTGAGAGATGGTCTTCCCGATCCCGCTTAGCCCCGTGCCGATGTCAGCTGGTGTAAGCACTTGCCAGCTCTAACAGCGTTGCTTCAGCACTGAATCCAGCTTGCTCAAAACTAGTTTTTTAAGCTATTTTATCGTTACCTTGCGTTTTACAGAGTGGCTGTAGCCTGGTCACAGAGTTACCGTTCAGTCTCATCCCTTCTTGCCTTCTCCTCACACACCTCCTGGCCTCAGACAATGTCTGAAGCACCAAGGAGCTCCTTCAGACGCTAATTTGAAGCTTTGCCTCACCCAGGCGTCTTCCCTTCATGAACACTGATGTTAGCTCTTGACATTGCTAAGAACGGAAGGGACACAGAGAGGATTTACCTCATTGTGCGCCCAAAGGCAGAGTTTCTCCTCAAGGATGTGTTCTTCTTTCCATGCCTTCCTACACCCTCTAGCTGCTGCCAGTTCAGTGCTATCGCTCAAGTTTTGGAGCAAGGTTTGTTCTTCCTCTGTGTTAAGCCACTTATCACTTGGCTAAACTTCTGCTGTACGTGTGCTTTGAACAGCTGTGGGGCAATGCTGGGCAGCCACTTCATTTGAATGCCACAGCAGTTAAAGAAACATCTGCTGGTGCCAAGGGCCAGGGGACAACTGCCAAAACAGCTGTGGTTTAGTTTGACTAAGGAGGTAGATAGCCAAGAGGCCAGATGCCGGGTTCTTTCAGAAATATGATCAGCAAACAGTTTGTTGTGCTCTCAAGATTCATCAGTTACCAGTGTGGACAAGGCCACCCCACTCACTTCCTGTGCCTTCCTGTGCAGCCCAGCCCACAGGACCTCACTTTGCCACCATCTTCAGGCCAGAGCATATCATTTACAAAAATGACTCAGTCTCTGTCAAAAACTTCCCAATAAAACATTATTCATTCAGGAACTTGTTTCTCTTTTATCTTACTATTAATTATCCTACTGTTAAAAAAACCAGTGAACTGTATTTCTAGACAGAATTTGTACAACCTCAGCTTAAAGGCACAGTACGTGCTTCCAGTTTTCTCTTCAGATTTAAAAACCTTTTCTCAAGTTTTGGCTGTCCTTACAGATACCTGGAGATAAGTAGAGACAAGAGACAGAAGATACTTATTTTCTCTTCATCCCAGTCGTCCTTGTGGCTCCTCGCTAAACTGTCTCCATCAGTGTCGTGCTCCAACTTGGTTCGGACAGTCGGGTTCTGCAGAAGCAGCATCTGCAGCCTCCATGCACCCAACTGAGACGTTTCATTTGAATTCAGAGGGGTGAAAAATTGAATTCAAATGAAAGATTTCCACTTTTGACAGACTCAATAAAATGGAAAAATGACCATTTGTCAGAACTGACATTTCTGCATTGAACTAGACTAGGCTGGAGGCAGTGCAAAGTACAAATATTTTTTCACAGAAGTCTGCTTAAAATGTGCATTTGTTTCCAAACGTCCTCATTTAGTCTCAGAGATGCTTTCTGCTGAGGGCGTTGTAATTGCTTTTCGATTTGCTCTGACTCCATGCTGGGTTATGGTAATGAAGGCTATGCCACTAGAATAATTGCCGAATTCCCTTCACTTCAAAATAACCACACGCACCTGAAGTCTGAAGGATGAACGTCTGCTTGAAGGAAAACATTTCAAATTAAAAATATGAAATATCAAGTGTGTGTTTACATTTAGATACTGACTTTTTTCAAACGACTTTCAGTGATTGCTCTGACTCATTCAGCAGCTCATTGACTCATGTCTTGCAGGCTGCATCATCATTATCCTGATCCTTTTCAGTTTAAATCCAGACTATTGAAGAACAAATGGGATGGAAAAACATGTTGAGTTAGTCCTCTTTTTGTTTGAGATTTTCGCAGTTTTTACACAAAAATGGAAACCATGGAACCTTCCTAAAAATAACTGTTTACTGTCCTTGCTGTCTCTTATCGCAGAGAACAAACTGACCCTTCCAGTCTTCACAGAGATCGGATGACATCAAACACACCCACAAAGCTGGAGGACATCAAAACAAATTGCCTCCCAGTTTTAGGCGGCAGGGTAGCAATATGACAAAGGATGAGGCAATGTTTTCCTGTGCTGGGAAATCACAAATAACGACGCTGAAAACCGTTGTGCGGAAAAGCTTTAAAAGGTGTTAAAAATAAAATAGACAACCGGATCCTTTTTTTGTTTCCTGAAATTGCAGACTGTTTTAAAAGCATTGCAGACCAAAGGGTGTTCTGGGTCTACTCACAGCTGAGAGTTTCTCTCCGCTCTTCTCAAGTGGTGTTCATTCGTCTCTTCATTCTAGGGAAGCTCTAAGAACAAAAAGCAAAACACTTGATATTTCATATAGTCACTGCCTTACTTCCTTCTTTGAGCTTATGACGAAGCAACAACCACAAGCCTCAGCTTTGTGATAAGCACCAACCTCGGGGAGATTTTGAGTTGCATCGTAGAATCCCCTAATTTGCAGCTATTTCTTAGCCATAGGAGGTCTTCAGAGCCTCCCGTTTCTGAACAGTTACATCCTTCCACTGCTTAAAATGATCAAGGCTACATGCAGATGTAAGCCCCAGAGATCACAAAGAGGTTCATTTGTAGCGGTTCTTTCCCGGAGTGGAAGGGATCATTTGAAAGACTGTTTTGAGAAAACAGGGTAGGACAGGAGCAAAACATGATCTGTGTTGTCACTGACCATGTGTGGGTTTGGATGTGGTTAAAGTACAGACGCCAAAGCGTAAGGCATGAAAAGGAGCTCACCCAAAAGCCCAGCAGCAGGTCTCAGCCCTCCTTTCTGCCAAAACTGCAGCTCAGCATCCAGGTCCTGGGACTCGGTGCCACTGCTACACCAGAACAGTGCTGGCAAAATGAAACTAAGAGATTTTATCAAAAACCGTCAGCCACGTCAGTGTCGAAGGCTCCTCAGCGGCGATGGTCGCTGTGTGGTGTGTGTGGTAAAAGAGGTCTTACCGCAGGACTGAGTCTCTACGAGGGGTCTGTGCAAGGTCAGTTTTGCCCTCCTGCAGGCTTAGCTCATTTCTGTCACAACACACAGCTGTATTTGAGCATAGTAGGTTTGAAAGCAACAGCACTAACGCCCAATGTTTGCATGGAATCTTACACAAGAACACCTCAACTGACTGCATCCTGTTGCTTCACTTTTGGTTAAAAAACCAGAAGGCTCTGTGGTACCTCCCAACAGACTGGTGTGTGATGGACACTGTCTCCTGGCACTTAGCAACTTGAACAGTGGCTGACAGCTAAAGAGCTGTTCAGGTAATATAAAAAAGTATAATAATAATAATAATGTTTAGCTCTTGCCTAGCACCTTCCTACGACTGATCTCAAAGCTCTATTAAAAGGCAGACGTATTATTCCCCCCATGCCACAGCTAAAAAACTGAAACCTCTGTGGCACAGCCAGAGCCTGACCCAGGACTAAATACCACAGAATGGTCTGGGACTGACATCCTCATTATCGGTGTTCGTCTCTAAGCTGTAGTTAGTGTCAAGCTCTAGACAGGTATAACAGCTTAATGCACAAGACTGCAATTCATTTTCCCTGCTAAACTGATGCAATTTTGCCCAAGATTTAGCAACAGCATGTATAATCTCTGGAGTACGTTTCTCTTGCTGCGGTTGAAAGAATAGATTCCAGGCTGGTATATTTAGATTTTTACCAATAATGTACTGAGCTGGTGGAGGATGTGATTCTTTTAGAACACCACGCACCAGCGAATTTAAACCCAGCTGCTGGAAATGCACGTATTTTCTAAGGCCTGAGTAACTGCCAATGGTCTTAGCAACACCCCAAGATCTACAAGAAGTACAATGCTGGGTTTGCACTGTTGTATCTCCCGGATCAGACCTTCACCTAGTTTGAATTTGCATTATAGCAACAGTTTTGTGGGTCAAGGCTGTTTAATAACAGTTTAATAATGGAGTCTGGCCCAGATTTCAAGGACTACTTGTCCTGAGATGTGAGTAGCATCAAGGCTCCTCCACTCTGGATTGTGTGAAAGGCCCTTGAGAAAAGAGAACCACGTCTTTTACGCTCAGCATAATACACGCTGATTTTTCAGCTGTTCCAGACTCAGAGTTGTACACCCAATAACCATGGCAACCCAGGTGCTTGGGTTTCCTATATTTATTGCATCGGGACTCAAGGATTTGGAGTCCTAACTAACTCCGAAGTGGACCATACAGGGTGGTAGGAGGTTTGTGGGTGTGGTGGTTGTGCCTTTTGGAGAACTACTTCTCTCCTTCCCTTAGGTAGGAGGCAGAAAGCGAAGACTAAGATCCACCTGAACATCTTAAATTCACTGTGGGTAACCTGACTTTTAGGGAGTTGAGGGTAAAGCTGGAGCAGAACACTGAGCTGGTGTTGGTAGCAGAGAATGAGGCCCCCAGAGGGGTCTCTAAACCTGAGATTGCTCAGGGTGAGTTTTGAAATACTCCCCGAAGTGCAAGGGACAGTTACCCAAATAAAATCAGCTCTGCTGGACATACATTTTTGACTCAAATTTCTTTACTATTCCAAGCACCTGAATAGAAAGATATTAATTACCTACAAAAAGAAAAATGTTCGGCATCAATAACAGCCAAGACCATTTTGAAGGTTTCTTAAAATGTCTCTAGCTGGGTTCTGAAGCCTCTGTGACTCGTGGCTGTCACCCAGGAGGTGCAAGGCATCCTCTGAGTGAGAAACACTGCCTGTGACACCTCTGAAAGAACATTTTGGAAAAGTATAGAGAAGAAAGTGTGACTTGCAATTCCTCGTTTCGCACATCTTTGCACAGTAGTGAGATAAAATGAAGCTCCTCTGAAGAGTGGAAGTACAGCTGGTGGCCCCCTCCTGGTTCCCTTTTCTTATTTGGGGAGCAGGGAAATACCCAGTTTGCAGCTTACTATCCCGAGGTAATACTACTGAAATGAAATTTGCTTAAAAGTAGTGAGGCAGAGCGATGTGGAGAAAGTCTATTGCCCCTTCAGCCTATCTCTACCTCTCCCTCCCTTGGAAGCACCAACATTGCACCTCATTCCATGTTCAAGTATCATTAAAAGCACCTCAAATTTCTCTTCAGCTCTTACCGTAATCCAGATCTTTCAACAAAAACTACTACAAAACCTAAACCTAAATCCACATCAAGATACCTGCGCAGCCTCCAGTCTAAACAGACCTTTTGAGAAGGTGTCTGGCTCATTTTTTAACAACTGCCTGCTTCCAGCAGTCCATCACCGACTTTAGTATTAACTTGTTCAGCCGGATTTTACTAGCTCACATCTGTCCCGGGCCAGAAGGTTTTTCACAAGATTCGCCTTTCATCAGGAATCCTGCACAGCAATTCACTGTTACCGGAGCTTGTTTTCACCGGGATAGAAAAAAAAAAAATCAGTTTACTAATGATCACCTTCATGCTGAATATACACACACAGATATTTATGGTTTCCTACCACAGCATAAGCACACTGAAATCCATGACTTCACTCCTACAGCTGGGCTAGGCAGGAGTTCAGGGTTCCTCTTCGTTCTTCCAGAACTGAGCAATTTACTGCGAGGGAATTGTTCCACACTGCATTCATGAAGCACAGCAATTGGCAAGAGCCTCTCCTGAGCTTTCCTGAGCCTTTCCAAGAGCTAAGGTCTGCGTAACGGACTGGGGCGCTCTGTGCATGCAAGTGTTCTGTGACATCCAATTGTTTGGGCTGAAGTGGCTCGTTTTGCTAGTAAATCCGCAGGTTTCTGAGCTAGCGATAAGCATATGTCAAATTAAGATCTTTAGTGCATTTGTCAAAGTGTGAAGCTAATTGTGTGAGGAATAAGCTCATTCTTGGTGCATTTTTTAACACTTTTTTCTATTTGAAGTTCAGCTGAAACATTTAAGGATGAAGCTAGAGAGAGTCCAGCCAGGAGCAGCTGTAGAAGAACCTACAGTAAGTGCTGCTCTTCTGGGCTGCGGGGAGAGCACCCTCACCTGCCCTTTGTCCCACCATCCTCCTCATCCTCCTTGCTTTCTCTTAGCTTCTCTCCCCATTTCATTGTCACAGGACTCCCCAGAAAACCTTGGGCCATGCTGCTTGTGGCCATAATGCTGTTTTTCCAGCCCAAGTCTGCTTACTTGGTTTTGGAGTGCCCTGTGCTGCGGTGTTGCGCAGGACTCCATGCCACTGGGTCGCTATTGTGGCTGGTCTTTAGACCACTCTATAAAATACAGAATTGAATAAACTGTCAAGTAGCTTTCCTGCCTAACTTTCTTCTTGTCATTTCATCGAGGTTATTTGATGTTCTGCACATCTTTCCAATCACTGGAAAGAGTAAGTGCCAAATATTGTACATCATTATTCGCTACCGCTCTTGTGAGCTCTTCTTTGCTGAAGACAGATGGGCAGGACATTCCTGCGTGATACGAGCTCCACACGACAGATGTATAGAAAAAAAAATTAGTAAGATCTACCTTGAATCAGCAGAGCGTTGTGGAGAGAAGCCCAGAAGAGCACCAACATAAGTTGGTACAGCAGTGTGTGGTGTGAGAGACACCCCGTGCAGACTGCGATCCCAAAGCAAAATAGCCACAGTATGGCAGTGACAGGCCCTTCAGCTTCTCCACGGGATTTGTTAGGCTGGCCATAGCCTCTTTTTCATCACGTGAAGTGATTCGGTGATTTCTACAGCCCTCGTGATGACAGATTTCACCATTCTGATGGTATTGCTAAGTACCACCGGCACGCTGAGAAGTGCAGCTAAAGCAATGCCTACTCAGTATCCACTCCAGATTTTCCTTGTGCCTCCTCTTTTGGCTAAAACTCTTTTCCCCTTAATTTCACTGAAGAAGAAAGATTCCACTCTGTTCAGTGAGCTGACAAGAAAATAATGAATTCTGTATCAAAGGCTCTCTCCACTTAATTTTCAGATTCAGTTTCCCCTCGACAAGTTACTGAGCATCTGAGCTCATCCCATTCCCACACGTAAGATTATCCTCACATGAACCAGAAATCTCTGCTAGGTTAGGCAGAAGTCGATTAATCTGGTGAGAGGCTCCAGCATTATATTTTGTTATGCCTTTTTTTTTTTGGAAGCATTTTTCCCCTGAATTGTTTTTGTTTCAGATTAAGAAGCAGCCCGCACATGTTGTTACAGGGGTAAGAGGGTAAATTTGTGAAGTCTTTCCATATGGCATCGGCTTTACCATGTGAACCTGGGGCGTGTGTGCAATTCAGAACGCAACGCTATGCAGAAATATCTAAGCTAGCTTTAAATAGGTAGCTGGTGATAAATCTGTGTTGGTGTGACAAATTTATCCCAGTTTTCCCAGCTTAGAGGCTGTAGTATTTTCAGCGCTTCAGTCAGCTCCCGCAGAGCTGGTTTCGGTACCCCTGCATGACGCTGCAGGTTTCCTTTCTCTGCTCTGCAGGCACACTGCTGGCACACGTGCAGGCTGCACCCCAGGAGCGATGCCCTCCCGTGGGTGCTAAGAACACCGGGGAGATTTAAGCTCTCGTGTAGTGAGATGCTCCTGGGCAGCAGCAAGCGTACGGGCAGGGCTTACAGAGGATCTGGCACCCTTCAAACCTGCAGCCTGCTCTTCCCTGCTGGAAGTCGTTTGTGTGCTTCACCTGATCACGCTGTCACAAAGAGGAGAACTGCATGGCACAGTTCAAAGTGGAAGGTGAAAAAACAATTCCGCTACTTTCTCTCTTCTCAGCAGAAAGGGCGTGGAGCTGTGGGTTCACAAGGGGAAGAGAAAAGCTGCCACTGCTGCTACAGAGATAAAAATGATGCACTTGACGTATCACCCAGCAAAGTTACGGGGTCCAGACAGAACACCACTGCATAGTTACCCGAATAAAATACACATACACTGCGTGCATGCGGTGACATGGGTCATTTTTGCTGGTGTATCTTCTGACCACTCTGTCCTCCAGCCACAGCTCTATCTTGTCTGATATATCTGTAGTTCATGCTTTTCTATTCCCTGCTCACTGAGAAAGACACTCAGCTGCTCTTTCTGGCTAGAGAAGGAAAGCTCTGCAGCACCAATTAAATGAAAAAACCTCTCACCCAGGATTCCTTTGTCGGCTTCCTAATGGGCTCCTGCACACGCCGAGCAACGGGAGAACAGGGATGTCAAAGTCGCAGCAGATAACCAGTGGCTAAGCCAGCCACCCAAAGCCCCCCAGATGTGGACACTCAACCATTCACCAGCTGTCCTCGCTCAGCTGTGCAAGAGTCCGGGAGTGTCACAAAAGGTGTCCAAAGGCACCGAAGTGATGGCAGAGCTGGCAACCCTCTGAATATCAGGGCGACTTGTGATCTGAGGTGATCTTGAAATATTTACTCTTCATGAAAGAGTATCAAAGCCTGTGAGAAAGCCAGTAGAAACACTATGGAACTTTCCTTCTCATTCTTTTTTTAGACTGATTGTCAAAACCAATCTCTACTCTTGTCTGTCTGGTTTACATTTTCTTTCAATGCATTAATTTTCAGAGAGGATTATGAAAGTGTGGAGCTATTGTAAAGGGACGCAGGAACCTTCCTGCAATGCTGACTCTCAAAATACACCTTTAACTACTGATTTCACAAAATCTGACACTCACAACTAACAACCCACAGCGCTTTTATCTTCCATCCTGTAACGTTTCCTCCCAGCTTTGCCGCTAAGCTCCATCCAGATCTGAACATCTCCCTCCTCCTCCCCAAGGTGAGGGGTAAAACACTCCCTTCTGCACGTCCGCCTCCGCTAGGCACCTTTGCAGCACTTACCTCTCTCCGCACAACTCCCCGACTCGACAGAGAAGCGCTGCTGAAGAACTGCTACAGCACCCAGCTCCGCTGCTTCCTGAAACGTCGCCCATCGCCCACAAACCACAACCAGCCGTCAAGTGCGATTGGACCAAGTGTGGCTGTCTCACGCACCCGGTCAATGGACGGCCATGTGTTTGGGGGGCTCATTTACCTTGTTCTGTTAGATACGAGTTAAGCATAAGAGGTGCAAGAAAGAAAAAGGGCAAAAGGTGCTGAAATGGAAAAAGGACACATGGGAATAGGAGTTTAGCATCACCTGTCTGGCTATTTCTCTCCTGGAGTGCTCAGCCTCTCCACAGCATGTCCTCAGTTGCTCGGGTAACACCTGAGAGGTGAATACATTG
>NW_010413021.1:0-3579 GCF_000710305.1 Buceros rhinoceros silvestris | reverse complement strand
GGTAGAGTACCTGTGGTAACCCTGATGCAGGGCAGCCCGCATGGCTGACCGCTTTCTGGTACCCCTGCAAAGCTTCTGCCTCGCTACCAGACAGCAGCCTTCCGCAGCGACGCGACCACCTGCTCCACGTGCGCTGTTTGTACGCTACGGTCTCATTATAAACGAAAAATATAGACTCTGTTTTTAAAAATGAAGAGGATAAGGCTTGTGAGGATAACAGAGTTTTGACAGGGATTTGCTGAGATTCTCATGACCCTCTTCATTACGCACTGTTGGCTGTATTCTTAATTGAATCCAATTTAAATATCTGCTACCAGAAGTCTGGCAGAGCAGCACACAAAGTACTGCCATTCCTTACACACACAGGTGCTGCTATTCCTTCCCCACCCCTTTAATTTCAAAATGTTGTTCTCCATCCCTGCCATCTCCGTCCCTGCCTCTGCCTGCAGCAGAGGAGCTGCAGACCTGGCCGTGCAAGAGGCAGCAGCACAAACTCATCTTCTTTTCAGAGACCTGAAGTTGCATTCCCAGGAGCTTCACTATGAATAATACAAGTGTTCAGAATAAGGATGGTCTCTTTCTTCAAAATTAAGGGGATATGCTTGGGGACTTTTAAATCCAAAAGCTCATTAAATGCTCTCTTCTATTGCTATGTTAAGATTCTACAAGATAAAAAGTGACAGCTGGAGAAAATAGAAGACTGTCCCCAGCAACATCTGGATTTAATAAGGGAACTACTGCTCCAATTACTGGTTGAGCTTAGAAAATATTCTTGTAAGATCTTAGTGATGCGCAGTTTAAAACTTAGAACCAGTTCAATGTAAAAACAACACAGAAACAGCCTGCAGCAAATACAAAGTACGGTGATATTTCCCAGTATTGAATTTGTCTCAGCTGTTAGTCCTGTATCACGTTTTTCACAATAACGTGTTTTTGGCTGCAACAACATCCCAAGACCGCTCTTGGTGGGTTGTGCTGTGCAGAGAGGGAAGTAGAAACCATCCTTTGCTGCTGCTGGTGTGGCGGCCCTGACTGGGAACTGGTTTGCCTGTGGGCAGCCAGGGCAGGTTTTGAGACAGTGACAATCTATATTCTGCCAGTGGGGTTTTCCAGGGAGTCGAGCAGTAAAACGTGGTCAGAGTCTTTGGTCAACAAGGAGAAGGAAGCAGCTCAGACACGAGACGGGTAGATAAGAAATGCTAGAAGCACTGAAACCAGTCAGAGCTGGGGAGACGTCTGGGATTTTTCCAGCTCCTGCGCTGCTGGGGTGGTGACCGGCTGTTGCAAAACAACCTGGCAGTGGGAGGAACTCCAGAACTTTTTGTGCTGGAGTCACCTTGTGTCTGTCTGTCTTGGAGCAAGCAGAGAAGTCTCTGTCTGCCCGGAGGGTCCCTGCCTCAAACAAGGGGCTGTGCCTCTGGGCGAGGTGAAAAGCTCATCGAAGTAGGGCATAAAAATACCCCTATTTCTGCTGCAGTTCAGGTGGTGGCGTCATGGTTGCCACATCTAGCTTAAAACAAATAAAATTCAGGACAATCAAGTCTTTCCAACCCCGCGGGAGAGAAGCAGAAGTACTTTAAGCTCTGTGTGTGCTCAGACCAGGGCACAGGCATCTCCTCTCTGCCATCAATGCTCAAATATCTTTTCTGGGCAAACAGACTTGGAAATAACACAGGTCTTAAGAAAAAAAAGCCAACTGAATAAAAAATAAGGTGAAGTTACATTTTGAAAGCTCCTGCTGGATGCAGAGCAGTGATGGAACCAGATATGGGTTTTATACCCATATGTAAACAAGGAATCTCTGGATAAATGAAATAGAAATGACCATTAGTCTGTCCAAATAGGACAGACACCTGTACCACAGAACCAGCAAAGCCCTTGCCTCATTCAGACGATGCCCTCTGCATCTAGTGACCACAAGATTCCACCTTTTTCTGGAGCATGGGAGAGCTGCCTTGTGAACGGTAGCGAGCGGTAGCCCAGTACTTCCACGGGGTGAAGTACGTGGTCTGTAAAAAGCCAGGGATGCCTCAAAGAAAGAAGACAGCCATAACGTGTAAAGGGGCACAAGCAGAAAAAAGAAATTAGCAGTAAAAGCATGAAGTCTGGAATAGGACACCATTGAGGTGGCAAAATCAGGCACTCAGAAGTCAGGGAATAGGAAAATTTGAGCAGAACAGAGCCACCTTTCTCTGTCTAGGGTTTTCTCCATTTGGGAGAAAGCATTTCCAATGTGCCAAGCACTGGGAGGATGGAGAGGGGCAGAGAGCACCGCAGTCACCGGCAAGCTGCCATGGTTAACCAGAGCTGTCTGGGATCCTCAACCTGAAGGCTGCCTCCCTCCCTGCCTTGCCTCAGCCACACTGTTGTGGTGATGTTTCTAGGAGATCTGGTCAATGAGAAGACCAGGCTGGTTCTCTTGAGTCAGCTGAAGCGTAATGTCTTACGTTTGAGCTGTGGCTGCTAAAACTGAAATGATTATGGGTGTGTTTGGAGGCTGGTGTTCAGCGTGAAAGCTCCATGGCACCATCGACATTTCATAGTGCTGAGAGGGGATCGCTGCCTGACAGAGCACGCAGTCTGAGCTGACACTTAAAGCAAAGCTGCTCTTCAAGGAAATAGCTCTCCCTGTTTTAAACTGGGCCGAGCCAACCTCCTCCTAATTACCTGGGCACCTGGTCTCACCTCCTACACCATTACTGCTTCAGGTAGTGACCCTCTGCACTACCCTGCTGAGGAGAACAGAGTCTGAAGGCTTCACTCTCGCTCCATATTCTATAGCCAAGACATGGCTTCTTCCTGGAAGGCTGGATGCTGTTTCCATCCTTAGGTCTTCTCAGAAGTGGGTGCAAAGCCAAAAGTATCTCATATTAGGCAGCTATTGGGTTTTTTCCTCTGTCTCTTTCTGCACTCATGTGTTCACACCCATGTGCACACGTAAACACAGCAGCGTCTTGGTTGAGACAGTCTTGTTTCACGGTCCATAGCTGAACGTAGTTGAATACAGGGTTTAGATACGCTCCTGCTAACACATGAGCCACCCACGCAACTAAAACTGTGTGCTAGCTATCACAGCAGGCAGCGTTTTCTGGTTCGGGTGTCGCAGTCACAGCAGTGGGCTTCCAAAGACTTTGGTGCACTACACTAACCCGTGTCCAGAGGCTGATATGGAGAAGAACGTCTCTGAAATGCAAAGAGGCACCAAACCAAACTAAGTGATGACTCTAAAACTGACAGAGCAGCAACAGCAAAATCATTCTTGTGTTTAAAATTAAACTGAGAGATTTATGTTGGGGATTAGTGGCGATACCGCCAGCTCCAGCTGGTCAGACGTGGACTGCAGCAATAATTTGGTCCAAGGTTATGGAATCCTGTACATTAGCAGGTAGCACTGGATCTACCTTTAGCACCTGCAGATCCTCAGAGATTGTCTCTGAAAAATGATGGCCTAGCTGGGCTGCTCACTGAAGACCTCAGTGACAGCATGGCAAGTGAAGATGGTGTGAGCCGGTAGCTTGCACTATCATAGAATCACAGAATCATAGACACATAAAATCATAGAATCATCTGGTTGGAAGA
>NW_010413020.1:0-2146 GCF_000710305.1 Buceros rhinoceros silvestris | reverse complement strand
TTATACTAAAATTTATTTAAAATTAAGTATATTATATCACTTTAAATATTGCTCTAAATTCTAAACTATAATCTCTTGGTAGATATTTAGTGCAAATTGAAAAAGCTTAAATGGCTTAAAAATGGCTTTGAAGCATTATGTAGAAGCAGTTATCATTTATAAATGATAGGACATTAATGGCTTCCTTCTACATTTAGCATTAGACTTTGAAGATGAAATGGAAGCGCCTCACTCCAGAAATTTACAACATATATGTGTGCCTACAACTTTACTTAGTTTAAGTATTTATTTTGAAATTCTTTCTACTTCTGTAGTATTTAGAAATTCAAAACAGTAAATTTATTATGACAGAAGGTTTGTTATCTAGAAAGAAACACTTGCCATTTTTGTTTTAGGTTTTATTTTATTGTTGACATACTGTCTAAATTACTGGGTTATTATTTTCTCTCCTTTCTGACATTGTGTAATCCACCTGGCTTTGGGGAAAAAACAACTTCAGCTCATGAATGAAATAGCCTCAAATTTAAGAGGAAGAGATATCTTATAGGTAAGCTATCCAAGTTGAAATCCTGTGGTGTAGGAGCTTAAGTACCTGACTTTCACACTGGTGTCAAGTATAGAAAAAACAGCTAAAAATAATGTACGATTACCTTAGACCTGGAATAAGTCATGATTTTAAATGATTCCATTACAGAGGAGTTATACCATGGACTATTTTGCTCCTGGCGAGAGTTGTATGGAATAGTTTGTGTTTAATAAAAATGTGGGCAGCAGACTTGATATGTTTAAAGAAAAATAAAAATTGGTGAGTTTTTCTAGATGAACATATGAAAGGTTGCCAGCGTCCCTTTCTGTGCAAAAGAAAGAGAAAAAAAATTAAAAAGATGAAAAGATAGACAAAAGAATTTTGAACTAGCAATCTTCAAAGTTATCTTTTCCAGTCTGGCCTGGAAGGTGATAGTATCTATAAATTTCACAGCCCAGTACAGCACAGGTCGCTCCTTTTGATTAAAGGGAGTCGGTCAAAATACTTGCAATTGTAAATTGAGCTGTTCCAAATTCCAGATAATGTTTATTTAAAAGTCAGTGTAATATTTCTGATAATCATTTGGTAATGGGAAAAACCGCTCATTTCTAAGGAGCAGTCAGCTGAGATTTTCCACAATGATTAAGATGCAGTTGCTCTCTTCTAACTAAAGGGCAAATTTTAAGAAAGGAATCTTGGCCCTAGTGGATCTCTATGACTGAATCCTGACAAGAAAATAAACCAAAATAAAGAAAAAAATTGTGCTTATGAATCATCCATTTAGAATTTTAAACTTCTCTTAAATGTCCCTACAATTTTGCCTTAGTGGATGGATGATTGTAGGCGCAAAACTGAAGGCATAAAATGATGAGTATTGGATCTAGCTTTGTTTTTTTCCAAATTCATTTTAGGGCCTCGTTCAGAAAAATGCTCAAGAGCATGGCTAACTTTAAGCAGGCAAGTAATTCTTTATTTCTCAGAGATTATACACATCTATAAAGTTATACATAAACATAAATATTTTGCTGAATTGAGACCTATAGGCAAAAAAAATTATTGAAGCCCAAGAGAAAATAACATACGCAGAATCATCTTCCAGTAGTCAGGTGTTACGTGCTTAAGTTTATCTTTGACACTTGATAAAACACCTTTGTAAAAAACATTTGAGGTGAGGTCGAAGGAAAGAAGGAATTGGTGGGAACAGGGATGGATATAGCTTAAAAGCCACAATCAGTGTTAAACTTCACTGACAAATTTGACCTTTTAAGTAGTGCAATTGGAGGCAAGATTAACCATTCCTTTTTCCCACCTTCGTCCAGCTGAAATGGCAAACCCCATGAGCACAGGCAAAGAGAACAGCAGAAATTAGCAAGCAAGTTCATTTCAGTACAAACTCCTAGACAATCTCCAGCCACTCACTAGTAAACGCAATGTAAGGAAGGTTAGAACACAGCCCAGGGAAGAGGTTTTTTCCTTCCTCTTATGCCTGAGGTTATTTTGCTAGGAAATGTATCTTTCAGTGCACTGTAATTGAAACTACTCCCATACTCTATGTTTTGGTCTTCTGATAAGTAAAGCGTTACCTTGTCAAACTGGCAGACTGATTCTGCCATCCCCCTT
>NW_010413019.1:0-14159 GCF_000710305.1 Buceros rhinoceros silvestris | reverse complement strand
TATAAAAATAAAGTGAACCTTTGCCACCTTTTGGGTGAATGATTGCCTTTCCAAGTACCCTTGAGTGGGAAGTTTTGCCTTTTGTGAGTGAGTATGTGCACATATTGCATTATCTTTCTAAAAAGGAATATTTGTGAAACTTGAGAATTAATTGCATAGTATAATAATCCCACCTGATATCTCAACTTGTAATTTATATTGGTGCATCGGAGTGCTGGATATTTTTTTTTTTTTTAAATGAATCTACATTTTGGGTAGTTACTGCTGTCTGTATTGTGGGTGCCTCCATGAAAAACAGAGTTAAGGCTTATGGGTTTTTTCTCCTTATTTGTGTACCTTTTTTGCTACTTAGCAAACTCTAAGCCCAAGCAAACATGAAGAAAGAACAGGAAAGAATAACTTAGGCTGATGTAGCTTGGCTAATAACTTTGGCTGATGGTCTTGATGTAGTTAAAATATCCAGTGGTAATAATTACTAGATATATGCACAATATCTCTTAAAGTTCTACAACGTTTCTTTTCAGAACAAGGTTTTTTTTGTAGATTCTGTACAATGAGCCAGAAGGAGGTCATGAGATGAGGGGTTATATATGTTTTGGTGGTATAGGCACATGAGAACATGTACGTCAGTCAGATTATCTGGAGATACGTCTGCTCTGAGGATTGTGTCCCAAATATTCATCCTGATTTGCACACAGGTTACAGAGTCCACATTACAATAGAAACTGAGAAAAAGTCATTATTAGCCTGAGGACTAGAACTGCTACCAGCTGTTAGGAACCTCTAACTTTCTTTCACTAATGAAACTCTGAGTTGCTTAGTAAGAAACTGGAAGTCTGCCTTTCTCCTAGGGCTCTTTAGAAGCTGCATGACATGCATACATCTATTCTGGGGCTACAAAAGAAATTGAGAGATCATCCTGACGAGCTGATAAGAAAAGGTTCTGTCTGCATGTAATTAAAGTATAGAAATGGATATGTTGCGTAGAAAAAGCACTGTTACAAATGCAGCAGTGGCAAGTCAGAAAATCTGAATAAAGAACACTCGTTTATTTGCCTTTTGGACTTTTTTTCTTTCTTTGTTGAAAAAAGTTTGAAAAAATTTAAACTATATATTGTCTGAGAGTCTGATGAATACATATAAGTATATAGAAAAGTTTGTTTAGAAATTGTGTGATGACCTCCTCTACTCACTGATAGTTCTTAACAACACCTCGACAGTGGATTTTCCCTGTGTTAGCTTTTCAATTTAATCTTATTTAGATAATAAGCTTTCTGAAAAGTCACAAAATACGGAAGTCCAGTCAATGCATAAATATGCATTATGAGATGTAAAATAACACAGAGCGAGAGAGAAGACACGTTTATATAGATGAGTGCAGGCAAACAACATTTCCTTTGCTAGCCACAGGAACTGGCTTTGCATAAGGCAGTGCCAATCCAGAAACTTCACAGTACTATTGTCACAGTATTTTGCCTCAGCTAATAAACTCCTCCTTTCAGGAGGCACAGTGCTGTGCTAATGCCGCCACGTGGCTCCTGGGTTATGGACAGCATATGCCCTGCCAGATTGGATTGTGGGCAGAGCATGCTCATGTCATGCTGCACCTGCCCATGCAGACACAGTGTCTGCCTGTTCAATATTCATGCCTGTTCCATTCGCACTGTGTCTGTGGTGTGAGAAGCTGCCACTGAAGACTTCCGACAAATGGCACTGAAGACTGTGGAAACTGAAAATGGATTTTGATATGAGGCTCTAAGTGAAAAATTTAATTTCCTGTTTAATTTTGAAATACTTTTTAAAATATTCAAGCAAATTATCCAAAGCTACTTTAAACAGGAAAATTAGCTTCAGACAACTCCCATATACTGGCAACGTATCTTGAGAGATAGAAATAACAGTAGTTGAGAATCTCTCCATATTTATTTCTTTGTCTGAATATTTGTACCACATTAATTAAAAATCTTTCTTTCTATCATCCATGTTTTGTTTGTTTGTTTGCTTGCTTATTTTAATAGGTATTTTTTCACTTCTGAATGGTTAGGGTTAAGGCATTTGCTTAACTTTCATACCTCCATCAGCAGGTATGCCAACGAAATAAAAAGCTTCCATAAATGCCTGAAAATCTTTGTACTAGGATTGAAGTCTGAGGAAGTTTTTATCCCAGGTATTTCTGGAAGATAAAATTCTTTGAGTTCAATTTCATAGACCTATAGAATTAGCTAATAAACAAAAAATGAAAGCTTTGATGCATAAAATATTTTTTTTTCCCCAGATCCATTAGTTTCCAAGGAAACTATGCTAGCTGCTGCGTATCTTTTAGCTAAATGTAATATGGTTTGTTTAAAAATTAAAAAAGGTACAGTCATTATGATTTTGGATTTGAAATAGAAATTGTTCTTGTTGCTTTCATAAACTGTTCATAATTTAAAAAAATATTATTTTTTCTTTAATTCCCCTACCATGCGGGAGTTTTTTGCTGTGTTGTCTTTTTTTACCAGTTATACGAACACCCAAAAAAAGGAGGACTTGACAATTTCTTCTTGAAATAACAGTTTGTATTATTTATTGACAGACCCCTAAGACCTAAAACTGCTTGAGAGGGATTTAATTTGAGTGACAGTGTTATCTGACACCTGATGGAATTCTTTCTAATAAATCCAAATACTTTCTGGTGGCTTTACACACATCTGCCAAAAATGTTACCTGATACTAAACTGCCAAACAGTTAAGAAAAAGTTCCAGCCATCATAAGTTTTAAATAGTGTCACAGATAGTCATGGAGCACCTAAGTGGAGGTAAGAACTGATTAGTAAGAAACAAGGGCATGTTCCATATTGCTTGGAAAAGCTTGCACTTATCTGTCTGCTTGGAAACAAAGATCACATGTTGTTGAACCTTCTTTATGCAACATTTTTTTCTGTTAACAAAAACTCTACCTACATCAGAGACGGGGATGTCACTTCTATCATCTTTGGGGCCATCATTAAGATTTTCCCTTGTCAGAACTAGTTGAAGAAAAATTACATTAGATGTTTTCTGTGGAACAACTTAATGTCATGAAGATTTAAGATCTCATTATGTTTGTCTTTTGAAAGAAAGAATATTTCTCTTGAACAACGTATCCCTGACTGTGAATCCTGAGTATCCATGCATATCGTTGTCCAATGATACGCATATGCCTGTAACAAAGAAGACCCTTAAACTCCAGATATTTCAATCTTCTTGTCAGTATTTCCTGTTGTCAAGACCTTATGTCCCTTTCAGACATGTTTAATCTCTTTATTGATTAAAGTTCATATGTTCGTAAGCTAAATATTCCTAACTTATTAAAAGAGGAAGGAGAAAGAAGGATGAAATAATGTCAGCAGAAATGTGTTAAAAGAGAAGTACAACAAATCTCAAGTCCTTTGTAAGTTTGGACCAATTTTTTCTAGTAAACTGTGGCAGACACAGGGTTGCTGCAGGACTTCCATATGAAGAAAACTATATGAATTTATAATTTCATTTCATAACACAAAAGCTCTTTGGGATTACAGTATCAGTGCTTGAAAATGAAATGGAAAGTGCATTAATTTTAGATAGTCTATAGACATAGCATTAAAAAAACCAAAACCAAACCCAAATCCAGTTCAAGTATTAAGTCACAAAGTATTTATGACTTTGACAGTTTTTTTGTCAACCTTAGTAAGTTGACTTTATCCTTCATTGTGTAATCAAGAAACACTGCCTTCTGCAAACCATGGGATCTTGGAATCTGATGATATAATGTCACAATCAAGGTAACTTAACAAAAATGAAGTGCAGAAAAATTGATACGAGTCCACAGAAACATACACCTATTCTTTATATAGCAGCTGAGCAATTATATGGGTTCACAATTTGGCCCAAAGCATAATACATTTGAAACGCATTATTCATTTTTAATTACTTCAAGTGGCTTTAAATGGCTTGATTTTGGCAGGGAGGGAGTGTGTGTTTCTTTTTACCTTTACTCCAGGTTTGAATGCATTTAATTGTGGTAAATGAAAATTCAAATAATTAAGTAAATTTGTTTAGGTGGGTCTAAATAATAACCCAATAACCCAATGAAATTTATGCTAAAAGTCTCTCTATCTTGTTCAAAGCCTATTTCATTTGAATATTTTACCTCCCTTCCTATGATTGCGTGGGTTAGCAAGATTTTCCCAAGCATTACACTGTATTCGATTTCTAGCTAAAGTCATCACAATTTCTATCAATCAGCTTTATTATTAAACTTTTTTTTACTTCCACCCCCAAGGATCTAGTCTGCTAAATGTTAGCATCTTGCTTAGATATTACATTAAAGCAGACAGATTTTTTTTTTCTTTCCTTTTTGTTTTTTTTAGACATTCAAAGATACATTATTCTTTGTGCTGCCTGGTGAGCTAGGTTTATGAAGACGGAGTCTCTAAAATCATAGCATTAAACAGAAGTTAGATGTTTTAATTAGGTGGTTTGGGTCTCTCATAAATTACAATTGCTTCCTTGTGAAAATGAAGAAAACAAAATTTTACATTGGAAAAATCAACATTTAATCTTTGTAAATGGAGTTCGTATAAAAAGTACTGTAAATGTTACAGAAGTATTCAGAAAGAGAAGGAAAAAATACTAAATTTTCAGCTTTAACCCAATAAAGAAAAACTGGACCAGTCATATTGCAGATAGATACAGCTAGTCAAGCCATTAATCTTTAAACATTGATTCTAAAAATTATAAACACTATAAATACTACTTGCAACTAAAATTCGTAGAAAGTGTACTTCTTTGATGGTTCATGCCAAAATGTTTTATTTTGCTAACGAAGTGAGCTTTAAATGTACTTTACTCAAACCATTTATTCTTCCTCTACTTTACAAAATCATTGGAATAGCACCAATCTCTCAGCTGATTATTGGATTTCCATTGTAGTAATAATATGTTGATATTTTTGAATAGTTAATATCATCAGGTCCCTCACTAAAGTCTGATTGTCTGGGACTATTTATAGTTCAAGCTATAAATAAACTACACTTATTACTGAGTACAGAAACAGTTGAAAAAACTCCAGCATTTTCACAGACAGCAGGCTCATTATTTAAATTTTATCCAGAGTCATATAACTTTTTGTTCTACCTGAAGTAAAGCTCAAGTTAGAAGAAATGCTACTTGAAATTTAATTATATAGAACTAAGATTTCTGTCTATCTATAGCTGTATCTATCTGTATCAATATTGGTACCCATATCCATATTGAGCTCTATCTCTCTCTCATCTGCAGAAGTAATCTTGTGCCCATTCACACATGCTTGAGAACACTAGTTCCCAGGGGTTTTTTAAAATGTATTTTGAAAAGTGCATATCAGCTGCCTATTTGTAGTCTTAAGGCATCTTTCACCTTTGACAAATTTGGAAATGTTAAAAACATCAAAGAATAGCTGGCTTTGTGTTGCCTGCAGAACTGAACAGTTAGGTGTGAATATCTGGAAGGGGAATTTTTTTCAAGCTGACTGTCACCAGTTGGCTAAGGTACACCAATTATGGGACAAGTTTTTCCTCTCTGTAAATAACCTCCCTCCTGTTCTGGGAGAGAAAGTTTTAAGAGCAGAGACAGGAAGACAGAAAAGCTTGTGAGACGTCTTAAGTTTGGGAAACTAAAACAAGTTTAATAGCACTAGAAGAAAATACTATACACAGAAAAACAAGTGAGATATTAACACATTTATATGGGATTGGAAATTTGGTGTAGCAAGGGTTAAACCATGGTTAGGAAAACAAAAACGAAAAGAGAAAAAATACCAAGCAGCTTAAAACAGTGGTGGCCATGTGGTTGGCAGATTTGCAGGAGCCAAGCAAAGCTGACCCAGTCAGTGTAGCCGCAGTGAATCCACGTGCAGGCAGGAGCCAAGCCAAGCACAATGGTTGGGTTGCGGGTTGTAAGAGAATGGTGGCAGAAACGGCGGCTGAAGCAAACACAGTGATGCCACATGTAAGCAGGAGTCAGCAGCAGCCAGCAAACGAGCAGTGGCATGGGGCAGAGGTCCTGGCAGTAGGATCACAGCAGGAACGGAACAATGGTGCAGGCAGTCCTGATAATCTGAGCAGGTCCAGGCACCGGTGAAAGAGGAAGAAAGGCAGGCCTGGAGCCGCCAGTCAGCAAGCAGTGATACGGGCACTGGCATGCTGAGAAAGAGCAAGAGCCCTGAGCAAGAGCAAGCTGGAAGTATCCCCCACACGGTTCTTAAAGGGATGGAGAGCCCACCAGCGTTTTCAAAACTAATGAGATGTGCAAACGTAAGTGGGAGGAATACATCATGATTGGTCATTTTAAAAATGTCCATCAAAACCAAATCAAACCAGTTTTCCTAACTGAACCGGTTTTTCTCCTAACCCAGGACACTGACTTACATTTCTAAGTTCACACTGTATTTTCTGGGAAAAGAGAAATGTAGAGTCAACTTTGGGATCTGAAATAACCTTAATAATAATACTGACCAGAGCTCTGTTTCTTGCATGTGTTTTAGCATCTGTCTCAGGCCTACACATCCACTCTCCTTTCTGAATCTAGGATTTTGAATTTGATGGTGTAAGTAATTTGTATCACACTTGGAAGTGGAATGAAGTTTCGGGAATAAATATTGCCTTATGAAGTTGTTGAGCCAAGACACTGTGCAGTAAAGCATTCAAAAGTCATGGATACTGTGAATAAAAATTGGCTTAAAGCTGTAACAAGTGAATGGGCAGCTTTGGTTCTGATTCCTTCTTCTTTGCATTATGTCTCATTGTGTTAAGTGGTTACCTGAACAGCTTAAGAACTCAGGAAACCATTCCCAGCTGAATGTCCTAGGGTGGGATTATATGTGTGCACAACACATGGCACTTTACTTTCATAGCTCAACTGCCATCTAGATGATTCCAGAAGAATAAAGATGGCAATGACAAGAATGATGAATGCTAAGCATTATGTCAATATTGTTCTCCTCATTCAAAGTATTGGGATAGGAACTTTTTACTAGTTTTTTACTAGTTTATAAAATAAGTAAATTGATTCTATTACTGACAGAATTTTACAAGTTCACTCCATTTTCTCTAAAACCTTTCAGAATAGCAGTTCTGCCTCCATACAAAAGAATATTGCAGACAACTAAAAAAAAACATTCCAAGATGAAATGAAAACCCCTTTACTTCACCTGTGATACAGCTAATTTGGTGTTCAGAGAAGTCTCTTGGTTTTTTTCTTTGTTGGGTCCTAAAAAGTGATTTCACTGTTAGAAAGATTCTAATATGTGATTTCACTATTAAAAAGCAACTTTGTGTTTCAACTTTGTTCTACAATAACTTCTAAGTCTACAGTCCTGAGTCCTTTACTGCTCAAAATCGATCAATCCTGAATGCATTTGAGTGCATGCAGAATTACAATTCACATATCAAAAAAGAACATATATGTATCACAATAATTTCTCTGTGCCCACTTGCCTTATAAAATACATATAATTTCTCCTGGATACAGTGAAGAGATAAACAGAATCTTTCCTCCTTATGAGGAAAGTCAAGCTTAGCTTAAATTTATCAGCACTGTTATTTTAAAGTATTCTATAACATATACTCTTGTCTGTAACATCCGCTGTAATTAATAGAACTAATGAGTGTGAATCAAACAGATAATGCACCCTTCAATAAGAAAAAAGACCATTTTTTAAAATTAATGTTTTAAAGGTCAGAGACAGGATTCTAGCCTTGAGGAAGAGAATCAATTTCATTTTAAAGTAAGAGAGAGAGAAAATCAGAAAGAAGGGAAAAAAAAAACGAACAAAAAACCTCAGACACCTAAGTGGTCCACAGATCAATGGTGGGAACCTGAGGCTATATGTTAATTAGTTCTCTTAGTTGGCTGCTATTTCTAAACTTTAGGGTAAAGTAATATAATAATTCTTGCCATTGACAGAGAGTTATATTAAGTTATACTTTTTAGCCTCTTTCCCAGTGCTATTACTATTCTTTGTGCACATATACTTTTCATGTGTAACAGGATTGATGTAATAAAGCTCATATTTAGCAGATTTATTCGTATTACATACGTTGTTTCTATCCATGAGGTAGAATCATGAAATCACAGAATCATTTGGTCAGAAAAGACCTTCAAGATCATTGAGTTCAACCATCTACCCTGCACTACCAAGGTCCCTTAACCATGTCCCTCAGTCCCACATCTACAGATCCTTTCTGCTGAAGAATTTAAAAGTTAACAAAACACTAACCGATAAAATAACAGTATGCAGGACTGAAAATTATTAGCAATAAGGAGTCCAGTATAAGTCAGACTTCTGTTGTCTTACCCAGAGCAGTTTTAGACTCAGTAATGCTATACCTGCTATCAGTACTTAGGCTACGTGTTTTGCATGGCAATGTAAACATATCCTAGAATCTTTCTTGTTCTTTTTCCATGTGTGGACAAAATTTACACTAGCAAAAATATTTGTGGAGCTTTTGATTTTGTTATAGAAGATAAAACAAAGGGCATGATTTCTGTTGAATTTAATAGCAAATTTTTTCCTGGAAGCAGCTATTTTCTCTCTGGTCTTGGTCCAGAGAGATAGGTAAGGTAGAATGCAATTCAAACCACCTGCCTTAGAGGTTTTTCTTAGGATGGACTGAGTCACAACATGGAAATGTCTAATTCTCCTCATATTGAGAAGCAGACTATGGAAACCTGATTTTGGAGGGTAAGAAGCCCAGTTTTCAGACAGCTAAATTAAGATGAGAACGAAAAAAAATTGTTTTGGAAGTACATTAAATAAAAAATTCAATAGAATGAAGACTGAAAAAAATCAACCAAAAAATAGCTATATATATTTGAAGTTCTTGGAAACAAATTATCAGCAGTTCAGTTTGTTTCCAGTTCACAAGTTCACCAAAAATTCTCAATGACACAAACCTCTTTTCCCAAACATTCATGAATTTTACTTGCATATTATGAATTTTAAATGTGATTGAGAATAAAGTCCAGGGTGGGAAAGACCAGTATATACCTGTTGTGGTTTAGGATTTGGTGTGGTTTTGGCAGTAGGAGGAGGAGGCTGCTGCCTTTGCTTGCTGTGGTTTTGGTAGTTGGGGATGGGGCCACTGGTGTGATTTCAGTAAGAATCTTCAATTTTGGTCCCCGCCTCTGGCCCAGGCTGAGCTAATCAGCGCCTCTGCAAATAAGCCTATTTAAGGGGTAAAACACCTTTCATTTGGAGCACGCTTTTTTATTTTGGAGGGGTTAGGATAGGAGAGGAATAGCCATGTGGTCACCAAGGTAATCAGGAGAAGTTTGCACATACACACTGGTACTATTTTTTGTTTGTTCTGTTGACTGATTCATAGAACCCTGATAGGAGAAGCAGACAGGCTGTAGAGTGCCTGACAGAGAAATAGATGTGCTGCAGACAGAGCCTGGCAGAGCAGAGATGCAGGACTCCAGAAAAATGCAGTGACTTTTGAGGAGGTTTGGTGCTGGAAGAGCTGAGCTCAGGAGCAGTTGCAGAATCAGAGATGTTCACGCTGACTGTCTTCTGTGGGTGGGATGCCACATGGCCAAAGAACCTGTGTGGCATGACTTCCATGGAGCATGCAGCTGGATCAACCTGGAAAAAGTTAAGATTGACTGGACATTCCCCTCCACCCCCACCCCACCGCGCCTGGCAACCTATGTTCCCCACACTCCTCTCTGAAGTGAAGTGTGGGTTGAGAGGTAGTAAAGTTGGGTATAGGAAAAAGGAAGGGTGGGGAAAAAGTGTATTTAAGATCTGGTTGTCCTCTTTTTCTGTCCTACTCTAATTGAATTGATGATTCTGCTGTGGTTTTGTTGTTTGAATTACATTGATTTTGTTTTCCCCTAGTCCAGTCTGGTTTTTGCCCGTGACCGTAAGTGGTGCATAAGCCCTGCTGTATCTCCTGCCTTGACCATTAGGTAGCTGTCGTATTTTCTCCTCCTGGAGAAAATAGGACAACTGTGTGCTTTTAGGAGCCAGCCGGCTCTAAAACATGAGAATATCAAAACTAATTTAGAATCTTTAATTGATTTTTATATAAAGACTGAAGTGTTCAGAGTTGATATTAAATTCAGTCTCTATCTATTTAGAAATTTATTCAATGAAGTTAGGTAATCAAAATTTAGGTTTATATAAAGATACGGAGAACGAAACAGAATACAGTTATTTATACTTAGAAATTACTCAACATTCCTAATTTGAGACAAGCAGCAAAAAGAAACAAATATATAAAGAAATCCATGTGTTGCAGTTGAATCTGCTATTATCCAATGTCATAATAACAGTCTGAAGTTACAGTTTGATTGTTTAAGTACTTCTGCTACTGGCAAAAATAAAAGTGCGCCATTAGTTAAGTAAGCATTTGTTTGTTAAATTCCACTCTGTTCAACATCTCATTGCATATTGCATGTGAAATCAAGACGGTTTTATCTGTCCAAGTTGATTTTTGTGGGTATTTGTAGGATTTTCTTTAGAAAAAACCTAAAAGCAAATCATCCTAAAACCAGTATTTCCAATGAAGTTTCTGTTATGATTTAAACCCAGCAAGCAGCCAAACACCACACAGCTGATTTCTTATCCTCCACCGCTTCAGTGAACAGGGGAGAGGATTGGAAGGGTAAAGGTAAGGAGACTCATAACTTGAGCTAAAAACAATTTAATAATTGAAATACAATTTTATTTTATTTTAATTACAATGATATTAGAAATAATAGTCTGCTATACAGAAAAGAAAAAACATCATGGTGAACATAATGACTTATGCCTTCATGAGTATCTGTTGAAGTACAATGAGACAAGAAGAAATGGTACCTTTGCATTTAAAGATTCTTAATATTTGAAAAGGTAACTTAAATTTTCACGTATTAAGAGTTCTCAAAAATAAAGTCTTGACAATTCCCTCATCCTCCTTCAGATATACATGCAAACTCATGTGTCAGACCCATAATATTTAGCTTATTCTGTCTGGTTAATATCAATATAATTGTCAAGAAAACCCCAAACTTCCATAACGTGACCTACATAACGTGTGTTATCTAATTTTGTTAATAATTACAGCCTTTTACAGATGTCAGTCGTGTACTCTGAAATATATCTCAATTGCCAGTTTTAGCCTTGAGAAGCTGCCAAAATGATACATTTTCATAACAATTTACAGTATTGGATATTATTGCATATTGATACGTTTTGCACTGTATCATGCTATAAGGATTTTCCTAGTGGAATTTCTGCTGCTCTTCGACCATTTCCTTTTCTTTCATCTGGATCATCACAATTACAAGACAGCAATGACATTTTTGGTAACTTCTTTGTTTCCTTCCTGAGGATAAGTGAGTGCATATGGGAGTTGACTTTTTACTTTCTTTGAAAATTTGCAATCTATAATTTTATGAGCATGGGACGGTACTAGGAATAAAAATAACTCCCCTTTTCAAATCCCATCAAGAACAGAAAATGGGAAATCTAATCATCTTGAACACAGTGTTAAAACAAGATGTGGTTTGGTTGAGACTCCCTAGAATCTCCTTTTTATGATATATATTAGAATTAAATTCACATTCATTTTACGAGAGGGATATTATCTGACAAACAGGAATGAAGCATGCTGAAATTATCCCTCTTCTGGGCCTGATCATTTTGATGTAAACAGAAGGCTCATATAAAACTTCATTCTACTGCTAAAATTCTAAAAAACAAAAAAACAAAGAAACAAACACCCCCCTCCCGCCCCCTCCAAACCACCAAAACCAAAATAAACTCACTAACTTTTCACCATCTTTATCCTGGTTATTAGCGATTTTAAACAAAAAATACAGATCCAAAGTATTTCTATAAAAACTCAAAATAATTAGACAAGTTCCAAATATTTGTGAATTATTTAACAAAGCCATATTTAGTAAGAAAAAGTCTTCATTAAAAATACACTTTTGTTGAAAATACATCTTAATTCCAAAATGAAACTGACAGCTTATACATAATAAATATAACTGATCTTTAAAGTAATGGTACTCAGTATGGTTAAATTATACTTGTAGCACACTACACATCCTGATTTTTCTTTTTTTTCCCCCCCATTAGAATCCTCTCTGCTTGGATTAGAATTATTATAGCTGTATACCTCTTTGAAATATGTAATTACATAATTTTAACTGATTTTTATTGTAAAGAAATGAAAAAAAGGGAGTCAATGCTGTGAGAAGGAATGGGGAGGGTAAGATGTGAACAATAAATAATTGCTTTCAAACATCTTTTGTCTCTGTTGTAAAGCCCTTGATGCACAAACTCTCTTAAACCATCTTTAAGTTATTAAAAATATAATATCAGCATATTAAGCTGTTAAAGGTAATACGAAACCAAACTGCCTTTTTCTTTCAGTTACTGGAATTCTGTATTGTCTCATTTTCAGCACTTACCATTTCTACACATGCATACTCAGATAAATCCATTTTCTTATGAATAGACAGAAATGCTTTCTGAGGTCCAAATATACCAAAGCTCAACCTCATTATGTATAAGTAGTATTCAGTGCTCGAACATACACCTGTACAATAGCAAGCGATGACCCCGGAGTCTTGCAGTACTGAGATTCTCATGATCATTTGATATCCACGGCTAACTGTCTGTGAGTCAAGCACTGCTGGCCTCTTGGGATTCATTTTAAGTGGACTGCTAGCTACCACAGCAGATGCTGCAAGCTGATGATGAATATCAAATCATTAGTATAATTATTTTGTGGTTCTTACCATCATGAGAGAAAGCAGTTTTGTTGTTTTGTTCAGTGGGTTTTTTCTGCCTTTTTTTTTTTTCATTTCAAAACCAAAAATATCTTTATTTCTAGTTCTGACAATTTAAGACCCATCTCCTTTTTCTTCAGGACACACCAAAATGAGGAAAAGTTTTTGCTGTTGTTAGTTGGTTTAAATTTTTATAATGTATTATAGGCTGTAGAAAAAAACCTCTGGATTAATTGTTTCAAATTAATGTAATAATCATATGCCTGTAAAACGCTTAGGTCCCCCAGCATCATTAATAATCGATTATAATAAAAACCCCAAAAGTAAAATCATCTAAATAAAAAATTCAGGCAGGCAGAATTCTTTAGAAATTCTTTCTAGTGCCGTGTCATAGGGCTTCTGAGAAAGTAGGTTTTCCAAATAAAACACGTACCCTTTTTTTATGTCTCCAAGTTCACCTGTTTCAGAGGTGGGACATTTTTTAACAGCTATCTACTCTGTTTTGGAGCAGACATCTCAGAAACCCCTTCTGACCAGAAGTGTAGTATATCTAATAGATGGAGCAGGTTGATGCCTCCTGAGGTACCTCAAGTTTTACTACTCAAAGCTATTAATTCTAAACATTTATTCAGAGACCAATAGACAGACAGAGAAAAAAAAAACAAACTGTCTCAAAATCACACATTCCAAACAACATGACTTTTAAAGGAATAAATTCCTGTCTACATATTAGTGTCAGTCTCCATATAGTTTTAAACTATAGACCACTAAGAAGTGAAATTGAAGTCTAAATCCCTCCAAAATGTTAACCTGAGAAAGTATTCATGGCACCACACTTTTTGGGTACCCGAAAAAGAAAAATCACAGTTTCTAAACAGATGGAGAATATAAACTACTGTGTTACAACTGTGCTATTCCAGTCAAGACCTGTAATTTCACCTAAGAAACACCTCTGAGTCTAAGGAAAATATTTTTTGTTTTTTTCAGATTTTTTTTCCTACAAGCAAGTCTCCCTTCCCAGTTGTACTGGAGTTTGAGCAAACTGAAATCTGTCTATGACCTTAACCCACTTTAGGATAATACATAGACCTCGACATGTAACGTGGCATGAGAACAACACATCCCATTCTTCCACGCAGTTCTAGATACACACTGAGCAAGAGAACAGACAAACTACCACAAAAAGACACCCCATGTATCATAGCTCTTCAGGAAGATTAAAATCATATAGTTACATACAGGTTACATTGGAAATATCAACAGTACTGATGTCCATTGATGAATCTAAGAACAAAACCACCTGATTTTCATCCATTATTAAACGAATTCTTTGATGAACATTTCTTGTGTCAATACTTGTAAAATTCTGTTAAGGGTCGAGGGACCGATATACC
>NW_010413018.1:1054-1314 GCF_000710305.1 Buceros rhinoceros silvestris | reverse complement strand
GCTGTCAGCCGAGAGCCCGGCGTGTGCGGAGGGAGCTGGAGGCGGTGACCGGGACATGAGGCCGTGCAGTGGGTCCAGCAGCACCATCGATGTCCATCAGCCCCGAGGGCAATTTCCAGGACATCTCCCTGCTGCACACCTGGGGTGGCCAGCCAGGCCCGAGGGCTCTGCGCGGAGTCGACAGCGGTGGGGTCGTGCTCCTGGCCTGCCGCGCTCCGCAGGGTTTCTGCGGGGACTGAGGCTCCTCTCCCGGCTGGGAG
>NW_010413018.1:0-944 GCF_000710305.1 Buceros rhinoceros silvestris | reverse complement strand
AGGGTTTCTGCGGGGACTGAGGCTCCTCTCCAGGCTGGAAGGGCGTTTGGAAGAGCAGCAGCTGCCACGCGGGGCTGGGATGGGGCTGGGATGGCTCTGGTGCTGCCAAGAGCTGGTGTTGGAGGAGCCGAGGGTGGTGCCAGGAGTGGGAGGGATGAGACCAGTTGGTGGCAAGGAAGCGGTGGCCAGGGGTGGGCTTTTCCTTTAGACCCTGCAGAAGTGATGGAAGCTCGATGTGAGGAGGGAAAGCTGCGATGGTTCTTGGGCTGCAGCTTCCACCGTGCTCCGGTGTGGGATGAGCTCCTGACCAGGCAGAGAGTGTTTCTGTGGGTGCAGGAGGGGTGGTGGCACGTCCATCCAGGTGCCTGTTGCGACACTGCGGCTGATGGGGTTGAACTTGTTCTGGTTTCCTCAGGAAACGTGGGAGCAGTTTCCCTGCCTCCCCTTCCCAGACAATTGAGACACTCAGACAATTTTCTCGGCGCCCGTGAGGGTATTTACTTTTTCCATTTCAGTTCTACATGTGTTCAGTTACTGCCTTGGAATTCACAACCGTCTTATTTAGGAGGAGGAATTGATTTCTCATTCTGCTACTGCTTCTCTTGGTGTAATTAAAGCGCATTGCAACACGGAGCGTCCCCTGGCCTGGGAACGGCTGTGCCGCTCGGGTAATTCCGAAACCAAAAAAGGCTTTTCCTTTCCCTCTGGAATGCAAATCGCAGCTACATCCACTCTCCAGTCTTTGTTCTGCTGCAGGGACTGGGGGGGCTCCGGGCTGAGGTTGGCGCAGAGGTGGTGGGGCTGTGGCAGACCGGTCCCGCGGTGGTTCGGCATCGGGCTGCGGTGCGAGCGGCGTTTGCCCGGCCCTGTGTAAGGGAGAACTGGGACGAGGCTGCTCCAAGCCCCGGAGAAGGGCTCTTGTCCCCGTGGCTGCGAGCTGACCC
>NW_010413017.1:0-17646 GCF_000710305.1 Buceros rhinoceros silvestris | reverse complement strand
GGAGGGCTGCTTACTGAAACCTCGCTGACGGCCTGAGCACACAGACCGAGCCGGCTGGTAAGCGCGACACAGGGCGCCCCGGTAGCGCGGAGGTGGCCCGCGCTGGCCGCCTGTCACAGCTGCCAGGGAAAACACGGGGGAGAAACCAAAATCCTATTGCTGGCACTAGCAGCTAATTTCCTCCTGAAAAAGTCGCTGCCAGCCCTCCCCTGGGCCTGCTCGGCTCCATCCCGCTCTGCGGGCATCTCTGGGAAGGGCCGGGGAACTCGGGCCTCCCCCATCGCAGCCTGGCAGAGACCTCCTGCCTGTTCCTCAGTTCCGGACAGTCACCTGCCGCCACTCGGGAGGGGCGTACTTAAACAAACACTGCAACAGGGAAAGCCCTTTGGGCTTCTAACTTTGATTAGAAATGCAAATTAAACCTAGGACTGATGTCAGAATCCAAATCTAGAAGCCAGCTCTTCACTAATACTTAAGCCTGACCTAGAACACCTTTTTCTTGTAGAAATTAGCAGATGGAAGCAGGTAGACGGGATGCGCGTGGCAGTGACTTACAGATGGCACACGAATCCTCGAATCCTCATATCCAACACCATGCACATACCTACCACCGAAACAGTCCGAATTCAGGTGAGATTAAGTCACAGCAGAGCTGATGCATCAATAAATTCCTCTCTCCTCCTCATCAGCTATCAATCACCTCGCTCTGTTGTGCGGGAGTGGGCTGCTCACCGTTAGACTTTGACAACAGGTTCTCTATAAACAATAATGACCCCTTCTTCTGTCACTGTGTAGTTCATCTACAGCAATGGGGTATTTGCAGACACAAAACTACCCTTGAAACTCCCACCCAATTGCAAGTATCGTTACATATCTCTGTGACAGAAGCATGTTGAATCCCACCTGGCCTCCCATCTCACAGAATCCTGGGTCTCATCCAGGGTACCGGTTTCTTCAAAACCTAGCACCAGGCTAGCAAAAGGCCAACAGAAGCTTCTGAAATGTGTACCTCCCTCCCCTCTCCTGTGAGCAGGCAGGATTATATTCTGCTCTGAGGGGAAGATAAAGCACATGATTTCTTGGTGGCCCTTCTGATCAATCCACAGTGGAAACCTGCCACTGATACCCTATTGAGTGGGACCATTACAGAGCAGTACACTCTACTTTTCTCATAGCATCTTCTGTCCAACTCACTGTTAACTTTCTTCCTAACTCATTATATGTATCTTTCCTCATATTTTCCATCATCAATGTTACTTTTTAATTAATTAACATCTTACTGGTCAGTATCTGATTCACTATTAAATATACTCAGTATTAAAAGGGAAAAACAGTATTTCTTGAAGAAAGGAGGGATGCTCCACTTGACAGGTTCCCAAGGATTACGTGAGTAATTACAGTCACATGTGCTAGCACCAACCTGCACTCAAAGACTGGACAGGCATTTATTATATAGTCCCACATAAACTGCCCTCTCCATCCTTTTCCAAATAACCTATTTTCTTTATAGTTGGTGCTAGTGTATTACTGCCATTGCCTGATCAGCCCACATCCCAGGAGTATAAACAAGACTCCTTTCAGAATCATTATAAGAAACTGGAGAGAACAAAATCGATCAAATGAGAATTTATTTTATAGAGTACACTTTGCTGCCACTACTCCTGTAGAAAGACAGTCCCTCACAGGAAGGGGCAGGAGCTTAGCGAATACGCTCACCTTCCTGAGGCAGCTAGGGATGCTCCTTCACATCTCCTCTTCCCGGCGTCACTGCAGGCAGGCAGCCTGTAAATACACCCCCCGGCAGACACGCACACACAGAGCCGTGTGGGCACTCCGTTACCTCGGGTGGCGGTGAAGGAAGCCCCGTGTGCCATCTGCTGGAGGGCACTGCGCTCTACCGATACATCCGACCGTCGGCAGGCGAAGCAGCTGCGTTTGCCGAGATGATCCTTTACCCTGCTCGCGCACCAACCTTCAGCACAGCCGCACAGGACGCACAGCGGGTCAGGGGGAGTGAAACAAAAGCAGGATGAAGTCTGTAAGAAAACACAAGCCTTCGGACCTTTGTCACAGGTCAAAGCAAATGACAGCCTCGCAGCTCATTTTCACATCCTACTACTTGACCTGAACCTCCTGCCGTTGTTTTCCTTTGGTCACGCACAGCACACCGCACTACCTGGTCAGTCTGGTGTAACTCTTTAGGTGACAGTCAGCAATGAATCAATAATTTATGCTTTGTCCTATGAAAAACTCTGCGTAACCTTCTCTTCAGACGGCAGAGGAAAGTGAAGGGGAAAGATTTGCCGCTAGACACAGAAGAATGGAAAGAACCAGTTTCTTTCCAGCAGTGGCAGATCCCATCCCAGAGTAGAACCTGACTGGTTTTGGTTAACGATAACTAGCTCCCCCCTGATGATGTGTTCAAAGAAATGAAAATGAGTTTCAGGTTGCAGGGAGAAATGAAGAATTCTTACTTACTCTCTAATGCTGTTCCCCATTTTCTATTTCTTGTCACATGGATTGACACAAAATTTTCAGTCCCTGGCCTTTAGGATTCATCTACAGGAAAGCTCTTTTCTACCAACTGTATTTTTAAGGTTATGAACACCAGCTCAGGAGGTGAACTGCATGTTAAAGACGAGTTGCTAAAAATCAGTTATTCACAATTTACTTCGATTGAAAAATAAGCAGAGAGTTGAAAGCAGAACTGCTCCTACAGCAGCTGCCTTTTATCGAAATAAAGCATAATGCAAAATGATAACCCCTTCATCTACAGCCCACAGAGAGAAAAAACACACTATATACGCTTCAGTGATGAGAGTTCAGACGGACACTGGGATTCAGCTACAGCAGAGCAACCCCTGAACTTGACGCAGACTCTTAGGTCTCCTCAAAGATGGGTAGCCAAAACTCTGCCCCCACATACATGGTTACATCCCCTCCTCCCTAGAAGGTTTCCTGAAAATCCAGAGCTACCGCAGACAGCCTCTTAAAGCCACTGTGAAAAAATAGGTAATTAAACATCACTTTTTTTCTTTCCCCAAGATCATTTCCACAGTAATTTCATCTCTGATACACACATCTGCAAGTCTAGGTGAGAACTGCAGAACTACACAGTCAACCTGAACTGTTACTTCAAAATACAGAATTGTTGAAACAGGAAGGAACAGGGTGTTGAGCAAACTGTAAAATGTTTTGACTCAAAGTGTGGTACAGCAGATGGAGCTACAAGGATGGTCTGTGAATGGCCACCTACTCATGAGAACCCAGAGATAATAAACACACAAAATGTATCCCATCAAGGGATTATCTTCTTTCTACTGCAAAATGACACACAGAAGTTCACTTCTGTGAACAAAAGTTCACAACAAAGCAGTTCTCCAAGTTTCACACCAAGAAAGACTGAAAAGAATAAATGTAATCAGCTTGCAATGCTCATTCAAATGGCACATACAAGTTCAAGTTGTTCTTTTGACCAGTACCTACAATCACGTCACCCATGTTTCACTTAAGAGAAAATAAAAGCAGGAGAGAATGCCTGCCATCTTCATCTGAACTGTGGGGACTGAGGAAGGACACATGTTATTTCATCAGACACCAGCGACAATGGTAAAAATCAGTTGGTTTCAAGTGAGATTCCTCCTGGAAGATCATGTGTCCATCTATTACCATGTTTGCCAAGAAAATCCTGACACTATTCTCCTTTATCAGAAGTGCAGAAATTCCACAGGCTGCCCTCCACCTCCTCTGCATCCCCCTCATCCCAAAACGATCCATCTGGCTGACCAAACGGACAAGGCCAAACAGACGCCGAGGTGCTCCCAAGCACAGAATAACTTTATTTAGCAGAGGAGAAGGTCAGTTTTCTGAAGAAAACCTTTCCAACCTCAGCTCCACAGCAGAGCAGAAACATTAATAAATTTTAGATTGAGCACCTACTTTTCTTCTTTCCCCTTAACAGAAATAAAGGGCTTGCAGGAATGGCCAATATTGACTAGAAACATGTACTAACTCCTCATTTTCCCCTGCGAGCTATGAGGTGATCAAAAAGCGACAAATGAATAGGCCAGCAGAGTTCTTAAGGGTTTTACAAGTGACATATGTCAACTCTTTCCCGATAGCTCACAAGTCCAAGACTGTCCAACATGACATTGAATCACTTGACTTTTCTGTAAGTTGTATGAATTGACACCTACACGCGGTTTACACTGGGTTGTTGAATACATACCAACATCTTCTACCCCTCACAAGTATATTTTCTCTCCTTTCCATCTGGCTAAAAATCATGGCAAATTGTGTCTAACACACCAAAAAAAAAAAGGGGTATGGGACACGACTGCAAAAAAAAAAAAATCCTGGTAACATCACCTGTTACAACACTTCACCATTTAGATACACCACCTCAGGAGCATACTGGTTTTTAAATTGTACTTTATTGGGAAAAAATCCTTCTCAATTACATAAATACAGATAGAGTGCTCAAGGCATTATCATTTTAGGCACTAACTTAATTTCCAGTCATAATCGATATGCTCAAGACTAAACAGTTCCCCACTTTTAACCATCCTAAACAATGACCTGCTGAAGGTATAAATGTGTTTGGAGTTCTGCCAACAACTACCACATATGACATACTTAAAGTATGACTAAAGTCAAAGCTGAGAAGGTGGCATCCGGACTTAATATCCTTAAGCAGCTGCGGACGATGCTCTGACAAGACGGGCTGTATCATCCCTCACTGACGCCGCAGAGCTCAGCCATTGTGAGACTCCTGTCATTCTTCTGTTCTTGCAGCTGTTGCCAACTTTTGACCACTACTTATCATCAGCAAAGAGAGACATAACCGCACTTGCAACCCGGCCTTCAGATCTCAGTCACTGAAGCCTCAAAGCTGTTGTTTCCCTTCAGTGGAAAGAGTACCTTTGTTTCTTCAGGCGGAAATCCGACTCCAGCTCACCTCCCAAGCAACCATGGTGTTGGCATTCACCCAGCCGAAGATACAACTCAAAAATCCTTTTCAGAAGATGTTAATTTAAACCAGCTGTGGTGAAATGGCTCAATTCTACCTTTAAAAGATCCACAGTGTCCCTCTACTGGGATGACTTTCTGTTGATAATTCCAAAGAATTATCAGAGGAGAATTTGAGAAGTCCGGCACAAGTAAAAATCTTCTCTAACTGCAGAGTATTTCGCATCAGTTCAAATTAATTTCTTGCTACAGCCTTCAAAAAGTTACTACTTAAATAAGCAGCTACATTCAAACCCAGATGTTTTCAGTTAATCTACTGACATTAATAACATTACAAAACAACAATAAAAAAGAACACTGGTTTGGGAATCTTTGTTTTATATCTTTGAAGTTCAAACAAGGGTTCTAAGATAGAAGTTCTGTATTAATCTAGGCAGACACATGCTAACATAACGTAATTTTTACTTTGACTACGCTCACAGGAAAAGGCCATCCACATCTCATAACCTTTCATCTCATTAAACAACATGAAAAAAAAAGTCTTCATACCCACAAGCAGGTTATGAGACATCTGACCTACAACAACTGAACTAAACCAAATGTAACACAGCCTTTTCAAGGGTCAGCCAGATGCATTTGATGTGACGTGCGCGCACTCCCACATGTCACAGGCCGGAATTGCTTTGTCACTGACACTCTCACGATGCTGAAGAGCCCAGCAGGCACAAGAACTTCCTTGACAGTGCACACACGGCGAGTGATAGAAAACCAATAGTACCCACAGAATTTATAAAGAGTACAGACAGATTTTTGGTTTCATTAATAAGACAGGAGAGATTTGATCAGTATGTTGAACTTTAATCCAGCAGCTAAGGTAATGAAGGCCCCATTTGTATGGGGAAGATACTCGGTCACCTCCTTCATCCCAGTGTCACACACATACGTTGAGGGTAGAATTCTAAACATTTAAAGAGCAGTAGCATATTGCTTCACATGGTACCTTCCCAACCTCAACCCGCCAAGGACAGAACGGCTTAAAATTCCAGCAGGACAATACAGCTCCAAGACCTCTGCAGATTATTTTTAGAGGCTCAAACAAGTTGCATCTTGCCTCCTTTCAGTTCAGACAGTAGCCCTACACTAGAATGCTTTAGATAGGACTAAGTTTATTCATAAACAGACTGCTTCAAGAAAAGTGCATGAGAGACAAACAGGTCTTGTCCAGAACACTGTTCACAAATGTCCTTAAATACAGATTATATGGAACTGGGGTGAGACCAAGAACATTCATGTCCCTGTTCAGAAAACTAAAAAGGAAAATGCATGACATCTGTAAATCAGCCACTTGAAAAGGTTAAATACCGCTTTGTCATCCTAAAACATGAGTCATCCGTCCCAAAGAGCGAGTCCGTGTCACTGCCACTGTTTAGCATCCAGCACTTACTCTGAACATCAACACTAAACAGTTTTGTAAAAGACACAAAGAAACCATGCCCAAAGTGCCAAACCCAAAACTTCCTGAAGCAAAGCAGTACTTTCTGAGAACACGGTTCCGCCAGGAAAATGTTCTTCATGGGATGAAAATCCTTTTTTAATAAAACATCGAAAAAGCCTGGATCCTTAGATGAAGCTCTTGTATTTTCTCAGGCCCCTGTCACATTAGCTGTGCAGCAGTGATTTTCCACAGCTCCTGCGAGAGTGGAAACAATACACACAGGACTTTTCTCAGGTCAGTAGGTTGCAATTATGGACAAGTTCAACATGCCCACTTGAAGACAAGTTTTAAGACACACCTTATACCTCCACCCATCCATCCATCTGTGGATGGGTACTAAATCCATCTATGTAATCTCCTAGAACAACCGTGAAATTGTCTTTGAGACAGAGCAACAGAATTGATTTCTTGATTCTCGTAGCATGACTTTTTAAACTAAAAAAATAGTGTAATTCAAATAATTTGTTTTAAAATAATGTAATTGGTCTGCATGACCTTCTGCAGTATTTTGACTGATCATCTTGCTCTTAGCCTGTGTGGACAAATGCTTTCAATAATGATAGTAAAAAGGCCACTGAAAAAATACTTGGTTTAGTGAGCAATCGAGGTCTCACAAATGGGTGTCTTCTAGAAACAATCCCCACCTTCTCAATCTTTTGGACAATGCTGTACAAAAAATTATGAAGCAGACTGTCACATGCTCTTCACCATGACATCTTGAATTGTCCCAATACACTTCATAATGAATAAAAAACCTTCAGGGTGTTAATGCATCTACTACAGAGACCAGAAGCCTTCTGCAAAAAGGTTAGGGAATGAGTTTCCACATTTTCCAGGTTACATTTATATACTTGTAAAACCTGAAGTTTTTATGTATGTTTTATATGCCTGAAAGTATGGGCATTAAACAAACTAAATCAGTCTCATGAAGTAACGGTGGTCCCGTAATCCTACTAGGCAGACACACTGCAGGAGGCACAACAGCAGGATGTGGACTACAGGAACATCATTCCTTGGTAACAGATTTGCAATCCCCTACCAGATTTGCAAGTTCTCTAAAAGGTTGTGTTAAGATTGTATTGCTCTAGAAGCCAGCAAGCTGTTAACTACCTCACATAATAATCATAAGAGCAGACAGTTGGGGGAAAAAAATAGAGAAAGAGAACCAGAAGCATTTGGGAGGTAATTAGATAACTGCAAATATTCTATCTGACATGTTTCTGAATAACAGAAGTTTACAGCTAATCGGCTTCTCCATAGATACTAGAATATTATTTCCTGAACCCTGAACTGGGAAAGGAATTACTAAACCTGAGAAATGAAAGCTCTTCTATAAGCAAATAAACACGAAGAGATGTTGGTCCCATTTGCTAGTCGGTCACAAAAGTTGTAATTTACTTTAAAGTAAGGGAGACTGTTTCTTCTCCTTTGAGGAAAGGCATGCCATCTCAGCACCGTGCTGCTGGCGATAGAAGAGGGAGGGTTACCTCCATCTAGGAGAGATTATGTAAGCACAAACGAGAATCATTAAAACAACAAAAGCTAAATGGAAATAAACGTAAATGTAATGTTTCTTCTCCTGTTCATAATTCAAGTTAGGTAAACATCTGAAAACTAATTTGAGATGATGAGCCCAACACATGACATTTACCACTTACCAACTGCTCAATTCGTTCATAAACGAGAAACTGGCAAAAATCAAGCTTAATGGGCTCCACAGTATATTTAATTTTTCTGTCCTGGAGATTCTCCAAATCCTGTAGAGTATTTCTAAAATGACTGTATGCTTCACATGTAACATCCATATGTCTTAAAGTGAAGTTCAGCCTGGCAAGAGAATATTGAATTTCAAATGCACCTCCTATACTGGTGTCTTAAATAGCTATGTAACATTCCTCATCTAATGGAAGACATGAGTCTCCTCAGAGTAATTAATCAACTTTGGTAGCCAAAAAAAGTCACCCCCTGCTATTGCTGAAAAGCAGACAAGACTTATATTGGCATCAATGCACAATAACTCTCGGATGAGTCTTTCCGTTGATTTAAAGGCACTTTGCTGCAACAGAATCCTTGGCTTGGCTTCCTGGACAAACACTTGGCAACAAATCCCCGGAACAGCTACTGCTACCTGTCTCCAGAGTTTGAAGCAAAGCCCATTTATGAATTAGTTTAGGAATGGACCGCAATGGGTGACTAAAGACATTCAGCCATTCCTTGAAAGAAGACACAGAAGAAATTACTGTAGAGGTACTCGAGCTGGGAAACATATACCTTAATTCTGAGCCCCTTCATTCCACTCTGTGACCTCAAAAACATAGAGCAGAAGTCGTCAGGCACTATAGAACGCATCAGTCTAGCCACCTATTTACCCTTATTTGCACAGAGGTTATCTGATGCAAGACAACAGGAGGACAACAAAAGCTCTGAACCCATAAAAATTAAGCTCGTGTAAGAACAAATGCTTGTCCTGAGAGCATACTGCAGCCTGTGACCAGCAGCTACAATGAAAATCAAAAGCTGACCTTCAATCCAATCAAATGTTTCTCTAAAATAAAGCAAGCACATAAAGTGTTTAGTGCTTTTGATTTTAAGTTCTTGGTAATACCTACCTCTTTTCTAATGCCAGGTAAACTGTGCAAGAATTTCTCAAGTTGTGTGTGATTCTGTACAGCGTTCTGAACAAGGCATCTGTCAGGTCATCATCATAGAAGACTACCAAAAAAAAGATTAAGAGCATAAAACACCTATGTTTAAGTGTATTAATTACTTAATCTCAGGTATGAAACCACAACAGGGTTTAGTTTGATTAGAATAACCAAACAAGTCTCTGTTCTAACTAAATCCCGAAGTATATTTTTAATGTTAACAACAGACCCTGCTGCTATTTACGTCAGGCTTTCTTTGAGATTTCTCTCATGTCACTGAGAATCATCTCCATCAGACAACTTACAAAACTTTAACACAATTTCTCTCAGCCTGGAAAAATCTTACGGCAAAGCTGAAGGCAGCAGGATATCACAGTGTATAGGGCCTCATTTCTTACAGAAATACAAAGAAGACACTAACTAAGAGAACATCTCCTTGGAAAGTACTCTTGCAACACCTTTCAGTTTCATAACTAAAACCTTATAAAATAAAATCCTTAGAAACTAAAACCTTATAAAGTAAAATCCTCCTTTATTTTTATATCAAAACCACAACGCCTTTCCTGTACAGTCATTTTCCAGTACTTCACTTGAACAAGAAAAAGAGCCGGAAAAAAAAGACAAGAGATATCCAAAGGCATTGACTCTCTGGTAAGTGCAGCATCTGAAACCGTTTTGCACATCACAGAATATATTAGTCTAACTACCTATTTATCATTATTTGTGTAGAGGTTATCTGATGCAAGACAAAGGCAGGACAAAAAAATCTCTTTTGAAAGTCAAATTCACCACTTACTTGTGAATATGTTCGAGTCAGGTATTTAGTCACAAATAATTACCACACCAAAGGAAAGAAAAAGCTGGTCGTTTTCAGCATCTGTTCTCCTATTGCTCATTCAGAATGTGAATACAATTGTTCATTAAAAAAACCCCACGCACACAGAGGCAGGAACGCTTAAGGCAGAGCCGTGACAAATTAGCTATGAATCTGACCTATTAGATTTTAAAAGCAAACTGGGTATGCTGAAATTATTACTCATAGAGCTCAAGTGTTTGATTTAACAGTTTACTGATTTTATTTCCCTACCATCAGCTGCCATTATCAGCGTGCAGTGGTCATACAAGTCAGCAATCTCTTCTTCAGACCAGCTGTAAGGAGCTTCAGGATCTGTAACAAAGAATACGGCTTTGGAGTACGTGATTAAATGTCTCAAATGATTGACAGCTGGAAAAAAGAACTTCTTAATTCCTGCGGTCATCTGCTACGCCACAAACGGAGCACCCCATGGAAGGTAAGGCAGAACCTCCAAGTACTCATTCTCTCACGTTCCCCGCAGTCCTTTGCTTTCCCTGTGTTACGTCCAATCCTCCCAAGGCTGGCTGGCAAGAATAAGTTTTCTTTGACTTCAGAACTTACAACCAATTACCACCGTGTAGCAGGATCACAGATTTAGCTAGATCAAAATAAATACTCTTTTAAATAAAAAAAAATCAAATGCATCTTCATACAAGTTCTGGTTAAGTTTCCTACTTCATCACGCTTTTTCAAATTTGAACTTTGTTAAAATACAGAAACTTTTTCTGAAAGTCTAAAAAACATAAAAGCCTTTTCAACTGGCAGTATCAAATATTTTCATTAACTAGGATTTACTGAGGTCCAAGAGAGGTTTTTGAATATTTAAGGGATGTTTCCACTTGCTTAAAATAGTTGATCTTTTAGAAGCATTACACCAAATCCAACTGATGATTTAAAAATCTGTAACGTAGGCTACAATTTTGTGTTGACCTTGCAATCACTAGGTTTTAGTGATCTGCTTTACTATCATCACTTGCACTTCAAAATGTTATTCGAGTTAGCTGCCGAACACCTTCCCTTGGAAAATATTTAAACAATAACACATTCATCACTGCATTTGAAACAAGTACTTGCACATCTTCTAATCATCACCTACCCTCCCTCCCGCCCCACCACCTTTTAGAGTTTTGTATCCATGCAGTCATAAGCCATACAATACCATACCATGAAAACCTGAATTACAGTAACTCAAATCCATATCACTGTGCCCAGATTCCATTATCACCACACAAAAGACACACCTTGTTTCCACCTCTGGATTTTGACCTAAGTACAGGACAGCCACCACTTGCCTGTTCTCATTCGCGTGGCAGTGATGCACCCGAAGACAATCGGGTACTTCCAGCTATTTGTCCAGAGGCATCTGTGATGGAGGACTTACTTCACAAACAACAGAATAAGCTTTTCTTGATGCTCTGAAGATAAAAAATCCCAATGGAAACACCAAACCCAAATCTGAAAGGACCCATTAGAACCACCTACCAGTGCAGAATTCATCCTTCAGCCAGTCCAGCTCTTTTACTTTAACTTCGCCTCCTGTGAGTGGAGAAAGATCATGTCAGTCACAAATGGCCTTTAGGACAGTACCTAAACAGAAGTAAAGAGACAAAATCTGGACTGATGCAAGCGATGAAGATCTATTATGAGGACATACGAAACAGTAAAGTTGAACATTAAATCACTTACTGCAGAAAACCACAAGAGAACAGGCTGAACTTAATGGTCAGAAAGACAACCAACGTTCTCTTTTACATGTCTCACCTGCAAAATACTTCTCCTTTCAGAGCTCTGCCCCTGTCATTTACTCTCTAGTTACATGACCCTTGGCACCTGGATATCTGTGATCCTCCCAAGAACCTCAGTGAAACTCACACGATGACTCTGCAGGAACTAAATTTGGTCTTATATGATGACCGGAGAAAAAAGTATTTTGCTCCTCTCAAAAGGAAGCTGTCCCGTTATGGACCACATATAGATATCTTGCATCTTTCTTTTTAAATGAGTCACTTCTAACTCAGCAAAAATTTAATTCTACTTGTGAACATGCCTGGTAGCCAATGACTGTGCTGTTTAATCCCAAACTTGTTCATATTAGGCAATGGCACAAACATTGTCTGTACAGCACTTACTTCCTGGCTCCATCAGGTGTTTGTTCAGTGCAACATTTTGCTCACACATGGCCAGAAGATCTTCACCAACATCTGGAAAAAAGTGATGATGATATTCAAAATAAGAATATTTTGCATGGGCTGTGCATGGCCCTGACCTCTCAGACTAGTACTCTTTAAGATTCTCTCAAGATGATAAGATTAAGGAAAATCCAGAGCAACTCTATGCACTTCCCTAGTATTCTCCTTGCTGTTGTCTTTCAGTACTAAGCTCTGAGCCACCCCAGAAGACAGAAGGTAGATGCCTATACTACTTACTTTAATCTAGGCACACTACCTTGAATTCACAGCAACATACCTTGCTTTTAAACTCGCGCTCTTAAAAGCTTTTCCAGTCTGCTGAGAAAGTTCTTGTTACTTTTCAATAAACAGCACAACTTTATACACATTAAATAAAAACTATTAACTAAACTGAGCAGAAGAGGATGAAAATGCCAGGATGAAAGCACTGCTTTGTGAAGTTTCATGGATATATTTAACTGAAAATAACTGCTTTACCTGTGCAATAAACTCTCTTGGCAACTGTTCCCATGATAATGCTTGTGATTCCAGTACCACCTCCAAGCTCTAGCACCGAACAACACCTGAACATGTCCCGTTTGAACAGAATGTAATCAGCAAGAAGAAAGGCGGCACGCCAGACCTGCGCATCAGAGCAGCAGTTACACTGAGTAAATTGTGAAGCACAATCCATGAACAGCAAGACACTCTGAGGCAGAACGCATACCTGTTTACCAACATCTTCTAAGGGGGTTGCCATAGTATGTTCTGCAAAAATGAAAGTAGAGCAGAAATAAGTATCTCAAAATACTGTTCAAATGGAGTTCCATAGCAGCAAATAAAGAAGGCACGCTTCCCTTTCAACTATGGAACTAACCACTCTTCATTCTGTATAACAATGCTGAAACCCCCGCTCTCACTAAGAAGCAACAAGTTTCCCGTGCTATGTGATTGCCCAAATCGATTCTGGAGAAAAATGGTAAATTTTAAAAATATTTACAGTATCACAGTGTTATGTTTGGCTTATTATTTCCTTTCACTTAAGCTGCTGTTCCATTTCTAAAGAAAACCTACTTTTCTTTTGTAATACGCAAATGTATTTATTCCATTTCTCCTTGAGTGTAAGCCTATATTTACCTATTTTAACAATATCCCTGCAACTGCATTCTTGTTCTTCATCTTCAAAAGCATCCTCTTTCCCCTTCATCAGAATTACAGGATGCACTCTATCCCTCAAAAGATCCTCTGCTTCTAAATCAGAGGCACTTTGAGGTCTTCTCACCACTTCCAAGTCTCCATCAGCGTCTAGCAGAGCTTCTACTCCTTCACTAAATTTTCTTTCCTTTTTTAGATTATTCCCGTCCTTGTCACACAGTTCATCTCCATTTCTGTCCTGGTGTTCTCTTTCTCTTTCCGTTGCAGCTTCTCTCACACGTTCATTGGATGCCAAATCTTCTGTGTTCCGAAGGAGTTTGTAATGGGACAGGAATACTGTAAGAACATGGAACGGGGAGAAAAAGTTAAGCTCCAGGTAAGAACAGAACCTACGCGCAACTTCCACAAGCATGAAATTTTGGTACGCATTGCACATATTAAATATCTAGAAGATAAATACTATACAGATAAAACACGGTTCAGTTGGCCACACAGAAGTATTTCTGTAATTGAGCTCTGTCAGTAGAAATAAATGAAGCGCTTTCACAGGCTACTAGCTGACTCAACATCTACGCAGTCAGAACACGCCCTTTCATCTGGTTTAGTAACATTTATTTTAACAACTGGCAGAAGGGATGGTTTGTTACATCCTCCAAGCGGTCATCTGTTGAAACAAGCTGAAAGAAGAATTAACAGAAGTTACAGTTTGTTTCCTTTGGTTAAGATTTAATTCCTATCTTACATGAAACAAACATATTACAGTGAAAAGCGAGTAGAATTTTTTTTTTTTACTGTCTAAAAGTCTTTAGGAATTTTAGCAACTTCGAGCCTTGAAATTGGCTTAGAATGAGAGAGCAGAAATAAGCTCACAGGAGACAGCTTGCTGAAGCCAGAGGTGCTGACACTTCTGGGTTCTGGTTTTGAGGTTTGGGGTTCTTTTGCTGTTGGTTTTTTTTTTTTAAGTCTTCACACTGAATCTTCGAGAATATTAAATGAGTAAGGCCACTGTTCTCAGGAAAACCTTTTGCAACCATCATCCTGTGCCACCATCATCTATTAAAAATTCTAAGTTATCCAAACACAGACCGTGCAGTTTTAAGTGTAGGAATCTGTATTGTCTGAATACAACACATGAGGAAGAACAGTCGTTTGTCCTTCCATCTACAGTCGGTCTCAGCTCCACAGCAGCGCTTACGCACTGTGCTTGACTGAACGGGCCAGCCGTGGAACACAGAATCCTGGAATTTGATTCACCTGCTCTGGTAGGAAATCAGTGTCTGTAGACATTTTAGACTGCGAACTGTTATTCCAAAATCACAGAGTGCGTTGAGACTTGAGAAAAAGATGGCCAAGAATACAACCAGGGAAAAAAGTCAATACCAGCTGGATTCTAAGAAAAATCTTAGAATTACATTCATTCACACCAAAAGGGAAGAGAGAAAGCATCTGCCACCATTGCTTTCAACAATTTAATCCTTTATGGAGTTCCAGCCCAGAGTCTTCAGAAAGCAAGATATTCAAAGCTGGCTACTGTAACCTGGGAGTTGTTCTTCTCTAGAGAGACCATTCTCAGCTAGATCTAATAAAATCTTCATTGCCTATCCTAGCAACGAGAAATTTTTAAAGTCATCTAGTGTTTGCGTGACAGCCAGATTAAACTGATGTCAGTATTTATATTTAAGAAATTAGAGGATGCCACCAATGACTTAAATGCTTTTCTTCTCCAAATCCATTCTGATCCTCTGCATGTTCTATGGCATTTCAAAAGGTGTAAAGTAAAACTGACCCAAAGCAGCAGAGACTAAATCCCCATGAGGTTCCCTAAAAACCAGCAAAGGGACAGCAGTAGAATGTCATCACAGTTGTTAGAGCAAAAGCTGTCATACGACAATCCAACTCTTGTCTTAATAAATAAAGGAGTTTCCCAGACCAAGTACTTTCAAGGCAGGCAGCACATGCTGTCATTTCACCTGCTGAAGGGTTCTTTGCATCAAGCAAAATCACAGCAAACGTATGTCGAACAGCATGAAGACACAGCACAGCGCTCCTTACCCGCTTCTGACCTGATCAGAGTCAAAATTATTACTCGCTTCTTTGTCAAGCCTACTTTTACAATTTTTTACATTGTCATATGCTAGAACAGATGCAGAAGTTACTCATGTCACAACCGCGTCTAAAAAAACAATTAACGCTTATGTCACAGCAGGAGCTCTACTTTGCTACAGAACATTTTACCAGCAGCTTCACAGACAGTTTCCTTGTCAGCTTTACAGACCTACAAGCTGGCCATCAGCCAGGAGCATTTGCCAATGCATTTCCACTACGGCCTTCACTCTTCAAATTATTAAAAAAAAAAAAAAGTCAGCCAAAACCATTGCCATTCTGAGCTTTCTTGTTGCCAATTTTTTAAAAACAAACAAATAAAAACCCCCAAACCCAAAGCTGTTAGGCTTCTCTGGAATAGATGGTGAATCATCACATTAAGATTTATAAAAATTCATAAATTAATTATTGGTAATTTTTATTTTAAACTGGTTACACTCTTTAAAACTCCTGGCTTCTCACCTTTTTTTTGTATTGAAGAAAATTCCCAACTTTTAAACATGATTCCCAAAGTGCTATATTGAGATTACAACTAAATGAACAAATAAGTAAATAAAATTAAACCTGCAGCAAGTTAATTGGGTTACTTCTCAGAAAGTAATTTAAAATTTCTTTTTTAAGATAGGCTGCCTAAAAATTCTACATGAATAGTTTTCACTGCTGTAGTTAATTTCATCAGCAGAACCCAGCCAGCCCTCCTCCTACAGACAAGTAGGAAGCAATTCTGCTTCTGACTGGAATAAAATACGTAGTGATGAACATCAACCATTCAGAGGAGGATTCAGACATTACAAAGACAGGAACACTGCAAACACAACTCCAGCAGTCTAACACGCGTTACCTGGCTGTCCTGCTGCATTCAGTCGTACCATGAGATGTCTCTTCTTCGGACGGTGTAAGTGAACATCAGACAGTACAGTGTCACTTCTAAACGTGGGGTTATCCATCTGCTCTGTTACATCGACCATGACGTGCTGGTGCGAGGAGCATCGACAGTACCCAGAGAGTCCCCTCTGAAGAGCTGGGGATTTGATACTCTTCTATTCCCAGGCATCCAGTAACATCTTGCTCAGCAAGACAACCTCATGCCACAGTTTCTGAGAAGACCTCAGTCAAGATGTCATCATAGAAGCTCCACCACACTCCAATAAACCAGCAAGTTGCCCATCAGGATTTTCAACCTAAAACCACACAGACAGCTTTCAGTGACAGCCTGGCGCTGCTGAACATTGCTCCGGCAACGTTGAAGAAGATAAAAATCGGATTACACTGCCCAGGAAAGTTGCAACGCTCTTTCACAATGCTCCGAAGAGGCATCAAGAGGTAATTGCTACTAGCTCAGGCAGATGTTGCATGTTTTAGGAAGGGCTACTAATTAGCCTGTCTTAAAAATAACCCGCCCTGAAAAAAAAACACATTACCATGAACACAGACTCGCAATGCTAAGTCACAGCCTTCAAAGGACCTTATGCCTTGTGTACGCAACTTCACCATTTTAAGGGATCTTGTTCTTCCCAGGAATCTGAATTTTCTCAGGAACGGACATGATTACCATATCATCACAGGTTAGACCCCAAGGTTTGTAAAAGGAGTTCCTGCCCTTCTGGAGAAAATTCAGCTCCTTTTATAGGCCTCCACTAATTGAGCAGTTAATGTCCTCTGTCTGTGGCACTCTTTATTTTTCCCCAGAAAAAAATGAAACACCTGAAATCATCATTACCTGATGTCCAGGGCTGAGTAGTCTCTCTGTGTTAAGGCACAAACAAATTAATCGCCTTTTATGATCAGAAAAAGAGGATATTTATTTCCCTATGCTCTACAAAACCTAACATTCTGTGAAGGGTATGTGAAACACTAATGGATCCATAGACCTGACAACGAAATTCATGTCACCTGAGGTGACAAGCTCAGACCTCACACAGAGAGAAATTATCCAGCTTTATATAATGATATACCTAACAAAGACACCCAGCTCCCACCAGACAGGCGCGCCCCTAATCCTCCTCACGTGAAAGTGATGCCCTTTCCGATGTCGGCACGACCGTGCTGCAAGATTCAGCCAAGCTTTCTATTATCTGCTTGTGCGTGAACGAGATCATACGGACACGGGCAGCCTTCATTACCTTCAGTCAGGAAGTTCTATTAACTGTTGCAACACCTAATGCAGCCCCCGGACCTGCCCTTTGCCAGCAGAAACCTGCGCACAACCTACACCCCAACCCCGTGCAAAGCTCCAACGCGCCGTTTCTCCACCGC